>NC_080073.1:11474314-11774314 GCF_949987535.1 Balaenoptera acutorostrata | reverse complement strand
GGCCTCAAGTTCTTTCCTTTCACATGTATTAAGATACAAATAAAAAGACTAATGGGAACAGAAGGCCTTATTTATGAAGGCTGTCTACAGCGCTGAGCTTGGTAGCCACCTAAAATGAGTAATAACCTAAATAAGTACAACTAATGAAGATCTAACTAGATTACTTTGCTTATTATTTTATTAACCTTTTACCCCTGCTGTGAAACACCTGACAAATGTTCCACAGGACTACACTGATTCACGAGCACGCTGGCTGCGACAGCTGCTTGTTTCCCCGCTGGAGAGCGAGGCAGCTCCGTATGGCATGTAGCAATGCTCGAGTTCCCTTCCTCTCCCTTTGAGAGCTGTGGCTACAAGAATCTCCATTAAGTCAGATGTTTTAAATTAGATGCCAAAAAATCTTACAAAACTGGATCTCATGCAGACCTCAATAAAGGAAGTATTTAGCGCTCTATAAAGTGCCATTTGTAAACACGTCTGAAACAAACTATTATTGGGTATTCTGGGGTAGTAAATGCCACTCGAGCCCTCCTCTATAGGCCGGGCCTGTCCTTTCAATGCTTAGAATCCTGCGTGCTGAATCGCTCCCTGAGGGTGGTTCTGAAGTTGCTTCAGTGGTGCACACCGTGCAAACCGGGGACGCTGATCTAAGGAGTGAACTGAAGCTGGGGAATTCGCACAGAGCATCACAGGTATAGGAGGTAGCCAAGACCTCAGATGGTACTGCACCCAATTCCCTCATTTTATTTCGTGTGGGCATTCAGGTACACGGCAGGCTCTTAGGAAATTTATCCAACTTTACCTGAAAATGCCAGGCTGGAACTCCTGGTCCTACAGTCTGGGTTTGAATTTGGGTGTGTGTTGTGTTTTTATTTTCCCTTGTTTTGTTTTGTCACTGTACTCTGTTTGCCTTTCATGGTTGACTGTTTAAATTCTCATTCATTTTTTAAGAACGTTAAAGAGTTTCAGAAGTCGCATCACGCGCTTAAACGTTAAGGAGTGATACATTCATTGCCGTGTTACACCATTGATCAGAGACTTGGCATTAGAATCGTTTCTATGAAGCCAAAATTTTGGCTTGAACAAACTATGTGAAACTTGATTACATATGGACTAAGGTTCATTAAGTGACATCAAAACCAGTGTGGTTTAAACTGCTTGGTTTCAGCTCTGTTTACATTTTTGTTTTAAAGTTAGCAGTTGGAACCACCCTTCAGAAAACCTTTCCCCTATGAATGAATTTGAAATTGAACCATTTTTTCTTGGAAGATGTTATAGGCTAAGAAGAAATCGGAGGAAACCAGTAATATATTCTCAAGTGCCTTTACCAGCATTGATCTGCTTAGGTTTTAAGGTGACCAGAATCGCAGGAAAAATTCAGCATTGTTCAAATCAAAAAAGATTTGAATTTTATTAAATTTGGTGTGTACCAGTCCTAAAGATTTCTTAAATTGTTCTGCATAAAAAGCCATGCAGACAGGTCAGAGAACTGCTGGATCTTAAATGGTAATTGTGAGAATTCCTGCCCTCCAAAGGGAAAAAAATTCTAAATTAAAATATAAAAACTCCATGAATGATTAATGAACAAGAAACTCTGTGACAGATATTTTTTAAAACAGCTATGAAAGAATACCATTCACTGGAAAATACAAAAATTGCTTCATCACTTAGATATTTTTGCAGATCTTCTGGTCCAAAAACCAGCATAATGGAGCAAAGACAGCTGAATGTCTTGGGATTTAATCTTTACTGTTATTGACCTCGTGGGTTGTTGTTTTCTTAAAATGCCAGTTTGAGGAGAAAAAGTTCTTATCAAGGATATTAGTAAAATCCTGGTTAGTGGTTTTTCTATTACTGCGAAGAACAGTTAATTAAAATTGCTGTTCTAAGTGTTACTTAATGATGCTTCTCATCTTGAAGTTTCCCCTCCCAGGAGATTCTGAATACTAAATGTGATTCTGTTACATTCTTATTCCAAGGCGGAGAACTAATGTAAGAACTTAAATTTTTTTTGCATGTTTTCTTTATAAGGCAAAAGAATAAATATTGAGAGAAGGGTTCACTTCCTTGAAAATGTAACTGGCTTCGTATAGCACAGTGACCCTTATTTGTAGTTGGTAGGAAAAGAAGTAGTGCTTGAAATTCATATCGTATTAGCACGTGATAGTGTTTGGCATTTTTCACGCAAGAGGGTTATCATCTTGTCAACATTAACTGCGCAAGGAAGGAAGGAAGAACAAAAGAACAGAACAATTCCCCACAGTTGGAAGAATGGAATATTAAACCTTACTTGAATGTCTGTGGTCCTTACACTGTGTTGGAACCACAAAAGAGGCCTTTGGTAACACCTGCCCTCTAGGATACTGTAATTGATCCAGAAAGCAGCAGACCTCTAATGTTAGGTTACAGTAGGAAAAGTTCCATGGCCCGAGGAATGAAGTGAGTTTCATTTGTGAACAAAGAAGCACAGAGAAGTAGGCAGGCAGTCCCGTGTGAGGCCTTAGAGGGTCGGAGGAGTTTAGCTTCTACAGTCCTACGAGCAGGTGACTTCTGAGCTAGCTGAGAAATGCAGCAGGGGGCATCCCAGGAAAGGAATCAGCATGAGCAAAGGCATGAAAACGCATGGCATGCTCGAGGAATGGCCCTGTGCTCTGGGTCATTTGTTCTTCGAACCACCATTTATGAAACACCTATTTGCCAGGTGCAGCCCTAGGTACTGGGGTTACAAAGGTGAATAGAACCAATTCTCCTTCTTCAAGGAACTAACAGCCTAGAGTGGGAGACAAACAAGTAAACAAACAAATTATAATTCAACATGGTAAGTACGTAACAGAGGTTTGAACAGATTGCTCTGGGAGTGGAGAAAAGGGAGCACTTCATTCAGCCTGATCACAGGGAGAGGATTCGAGTCAATGCCTCGGAAACCCTCTCAGAGGTGGGAATGGAGGAGCTTGGTTTCAAAGCTTGCGAGTATGCCAGATGAACTAGAGAGGAACAGCACACTAAGGCTCAGGAGGGTGAATATCTGTGTATTTATATTAAACCAATATAACTGCATTCAAGAGATGCTGCAGGTTTATTTCTGAATATTTTTAGGCTCGTCGTTAGGAGCGTGACTGATTTCATAGGACTGTAAAGCGCAATTCTGATGACTGGAGTTTCCTGGCTGTTTAGAATCTGAGTAGCCACGATCTCACTGTGACAGGAAAGCGGCTTGCAGCTTTCGTGTGCTGTTGATGAACCTTCCCTGCTACGCCAGCCCTTAATCGTTTGGAGGCCAATAGTGGTGGAGTAAATTTTGCCCATTTGCACTCAACACTCCGTATTTTCATGGAAGATCTTTTAGATGTTTGGCTACATCTGACTTGTAAAGCTACCATATCGTTTGCTTCTTGTTTAGACTGAGTCAAAAGAAGGAATGCTGAAATTCAAGTTAGTCTGTATATAGATTATGAAGAAGGATATTGCTTCGAATATTCATCCTTAGCTAAATGTAGATTTTGAGGATTTTAAACATATCTACTACAAATGGGACATTCACACTAATCAAAGTAGCTTTTTCAGTATTAGAATTTTGACTGAAGTTACAACCTTAGACATGAATCTGATGGATATATATATTTTTTTAATTTATTTATTTTTGGCTGCGTTGGGTTTTCATTGCTGTGCGTGGACTTTCTCTAGTTGCGGCGAGCAGTGGCTTCTCTTGTTGTGGAGCGTGGGCTTCAGTAGCTGTGGCATGCAGGCTCAGCAGTTGTGGCTCGCGGGCTCTAGAGCGCAGGCTCAGTACTTGTGATGCACGGGCTTAGTTGCTCCGCGGCATGTGGGATCTTCCTGGACCAGGGCTCGAACCTGTGTCCCCTGCATTGGCAGGCGGATTCTTAACCACTGTGCCACCAGGGAAGCCCCTGATGGATATTTTTATCTAGTCAGTTTTGTTTCAAATGTCCAGAGAGAATATATTGTGAGAATATGCTAAGGATAGACTTTGGTCATTATTTCTGTGTTTTGATATAAGTAGTAGTAACAGATAATGATGATGCCTTAAATAACATATATAGTGCATGTGAATCTATGAAGACCAATAGGTAAGTAGATTGAATTGAGCTAATGAAGCCAGAAGTTATGTGAGAATATGTACTAAGGGGCCAGGGAAACTTAACTGGCCAGCAGTGTCGAGCTTGGTTTCTTATAGGCCAGATTTAGTCCTTTAGGGGGTTTTGTTTTCATTACTGTTCCCATATAATTATCACTGGATGATGACCTTGCCAAAAGGGACCAATACTTAAGCAGCTGCCCTATTCCTTACCATTTATGACTCACTTAAATGGTAGCCGTTCTGTCTAAAAGGCCATGGTCGATCAGGACAGAATCCAGGGGGTCAGATTTGTGTGCCGACCACCCGCTCAACGGCAGAGAATCTTCTCCAAGGTCTTATTTCGAGAAAAGTAATACATGTACCCAAAATAATTTTTTTTTAAGTATTCAAGTATATGAAAATATAAGCACAGTGATCTTGGCCTGTTTCTGAGATAATCAGTGAGGAGCTCTTCTGGAGCAGCAGCGGTCCTAGACCAGTAACACCAACATCACCTGGGAACTTGTCAGAAATGCAAACTCACCAGCCCTACCCTGGGCCTCCTGAGTCGGAAAGTCTGTTTGTGGGCCCTTGGGTCTGTGTTTTAAGGAGCCTTCTAGGTGGTTCTGGTGCACGCCAAAGTTTAAGAACCATTATTCTAGGGAAACAGAAAACAAAATTAGGTAGGTATGTACTAGGTTCTTGAAATTACCAGGAATATGACTGCCTGAACGAAGGTTTTGGTCACTAACCTACAGCAGTAGGGAGCTTTCAGGTTTGTGATGCAGGGAGGGTGATCCGATCATTATTTTAGGAAGACAACCCTGGAGAATTAGAATCGGACCCCCACTGGGCTGTCAGGCAATAACCTGTCGAAGAGGGAAGGAAGGTGTGCCTTCAGTTGAAGACTCATTTGCTATAAGGAACCCAGTTTAGAAGCTCTTAAGTTTAAGGAAGAGCCAACAGATTGAAAAGTCACAAAAAGCTGATCCGACAAACAGGCGTGAAGACGCATGTACATACAAGGTCATCTCAAGTGCACGTAGTTATTTATGGAAAAATTTCAGGAAAAGCTTTAATGGCCAACTTCAACAGCAGAAAAATCGCAGCATCTTTAAATGGAAGCTTTGAATAAAGTATCTGTCCATACGGGTTGAGGGCACCAAGATTCCTAAATCTGTGAGAATGCGGCGATTATTAAATTTAGTTAAATTTTATTGGATTCCCTCTCAAGGCTACCTGCCGAGGGGCTAGTCGGGGGGTGAAAATCTGGGGCTAAGTACATGAAGTATCAAGCAGTGAGATGACTGAATTACTGACTGCATTACAATCTAATTGTGAATTTATTCCACGGGTCACGTGAGGTTCTGCTTCCGCAGCTGCATCTGTGTAGTATAGGGTGTGACACCTCCCTTCACGATTTGTCACTCATCCAAGGAAACTTTAGAGGCTAGCTGGAATATCCTAATTCAACTCTTTATAAAAGGCTTTATAAAAAGCTGCCTTTTGGAAATATTCACTCCTTGTAAATCTTCTCTTCTAAAATATAACGGAAGGCATTTCACAGGAGCCTAAAAATAGTATTTTGATATGAAAGGAAAACAGCTATGTTTAAGAAAAAAATAACCACTTTAAAATTGAACCTAGGTAAGTTAATCTTATTTTATGTTCTCAGGATATTTTGTACCAAAATATTTGATGCCCAGCATCAAATCCTGAGCTAGGACTAACTGGGTTATGAGAAATGTGAATGCAGGGAATTAATTATGCCCTGAAATAGCCAGAACAGAGCTAGATACCTGTCAATCTGAGAACTGATTTAGTTCGGCAGCCAAAATAAACGGTACCAACCTCTTGTTTTGGGTTTTGAAAGCACTGTTTCATTTGACCAGCCTTAGGAAATGGTCTTTCCTATAAAGAGACCTTTAGACACCTAAATGGTGTCTGTAGGTGGCAAGGAATAGTCACCACTGAGTGCCAGGCCATGATTATGTTATTTAGTCACCCTGGACCTCAGAGGAGAGGACATTCCTCATCTCCCTAGAAATGCTATGGGATTTTTCTTTTCGCAAATCAAAACTACCCAAGAGTCACTGGAGAGGAATCAAGACCCCCCCTGAAGACTGTGGACTTAATCTCTCTTAAACCTAGGATTCTAAACACACTGCTTTTCTTGACAGTTTAGTGTGTTGTTGCTATCATACAAAGCTATCAGTTGGAAGCGGATATGGGGAACGATCAAGAATCTTGTGCTTTAACTGTTTTTTTGTTCCTTTACAAAACAAGTAGAGAGCAAAGTTTCTGAATGTCGCATTGCCTAAGGCACAGAATTCCCCATTCTGCCTAGGAAGATGTCCTTTTTGAAGTTCTGTGTTTGATATACTGACAGTACACTGTAGAAAGTGGGTTTCAGTATAAACCATAACCACAGAGGTAATCTATGGTTGAGTATATGATTTGACGTACAGGAAGCGTCTGGGTCTAATGATGAAACTTTTTAACTTTCCAGATGACAGAACAAAGGAAGCAGAAACAAAGAATTGGTCTTCTAGGGCATCCTCCTCACATGAACGTCAACCCACAGCAACCAGCATAAGCAAATGAAATAAAGGAATCGTATTTACCTTTTTAAATTATTTTTAGTGTGGGTATGGCTAATTCGTTCTGATTCACCCACAAAGGTTACATTTATGCTTAGTATATTTGTAAATACTCAGTTTTATACTGTATGTATATGATTGCTACTCTCAAGGTTTGGATATATGTATTGTAATTAGAATTGTTGGCACGATGAAATTTCATTTGTGCCAAAAAATATTAAAAATGCCTTTTTTGGAAGGACTAAAGAAAGCACCTGATTTGCACTTGAACCACATTATATAGATTTAAAAGTATATGACATGTATTTTGTATTTAAAACTAGAATAGCCAGTATTTATGTTTTTTATAAAACTGTGCAATACCAATTATGCAATCACAATAAATTTGTAACTCCTGAGTATCCTAAGGGGAGTGCACATCTTTGAAGCTGGTGTGTTAATAAATAGTACGTAATAAATGGTTAAATATCAAATGATGCTGCTGCCAAAATCATATTAATAGTGAGTTTCAGGCCCCCGGGCATTTTGTACCATATAATTATCCTGTGGTGATACTACTTCTCATTGCTAGCGGCGCTAGTGCCTCTGTCTCATGGTGACAGTGCTCCAAGCCTAGGAACTGTCAAGTCAGCATTCATTTTAAGAAAAGCAACTTTAGTTTCAAAGATACTTTAAGGCTTCTGAATTGATCATTTAAACTATTTCTTTAAGTAAGAAAGAGAGCTAAATTAGAGGCTCAGACTTTAGTTTGCCAAGTCAGTGAATTTTTTTAAAGGGAACTTTTTATGCCACGTTTGAGGTAAATGCATACTGCTAGCCAATCAATCAATGTCATCTCCTAGGTGAATTTTGGTGTCACGTTATAAAGAAATGAGTAATTGATGGGCTCTAGATTATCTAGTCCAAACAGTAGAGTTGATTTTTTTTCTTCATCTGAACCAACATGCTACAGTAGCTAAGAAGTATTTATTAAACTATATCCATCCATATAAAGATGAAATATGATCTATCCCATTAGAACTCATAGTTTGAACACTGACATGTTATTCTTGTGAAAGAGCCACATTTTGGTTTTATTTCTTTGTCACATTATTTCTTTTCTTGATGGATGAAAAGTATGAAAGGAAACTTTTATATCTGTTGCCTAGTTTTGTACATGGATCTCATTTTACAAGAGAATCTCTCTACAAAAAAAGTTAAACATGTATTGAAAGCAGAGTTCTGAAATGAGTAAAGTTTGTAAATGCAGATATAAAAATAATATTTAATAAATGATGCAGAATAAAATACAGTGACTGACTGGTGGCTTTCATTTAGACATTTCGTTGCATCATAACAGCTATTCCAATTATATATTTTCTTTAGGACCAATTTAAAGTATAACTGGTTTGCCTACCAGATTAATTCCAAAAATGCTTACCTGATTAATGATAACTGAGAACTACTTGAACAGATATGGGGCAGGGTTTATACAGTAGCCAGCCATTCATTCTTCTCGGTAAGTGACTGCCAAGCAGACTGTCACGAGCACCGCAGCACATGGTAAGGCTCCCACTCCTGCACTTTCCCTGGGGGACCTGCAACTTGCTACCTGCAATGCAAAGAATCACCAACAGGGAGATTAGTTCTCACTCATGCCCAGCGGTCAGAGTCCTTCACGACAGTTGAAAATGTTTTGCAAAAGCTAACTCGTCTATCCAAAGGTAGTGAAACCTGACCCCTCCTGAGAGCGATGCCCACCGTGGTTGCTCTTTTAACAAACACTGATTTTCCCTGTGCTTTGCTAAATAAGGATAATTACCATCCAATGTTGGGATCTAGGTCGTGATTAAATTCCAGTTAAATGACTAGTTTCAAAACCAATGCTTCTACTTTATAATTGATAACTTAAAAAAAAAAAGTGAATAATTTTCCAGTCAGTGCAGCATATCTCCATAGAATTTTTCCATAATAAGGCAAGCCCAACAGATACGTACTTGTATCTATAAACAGATCGGCGCTCCATGCCGAACCCCCAACCTTCCCCAAACGTGAGCTCCAGCCAGCAAGGACTTGCTCCCCTTGGATCTCCCTTTGATCTCCTGAGGTGCCCAGCACGGAGAGGCAGCGTGTGTGGTTTGTCTCCCAAGCCCTGTCCCATCTCATTCACTGCAAAGTTCTGCAATGACACGTTCAGGTTGCAGCTTTTACAGGTTTGTCCTGTTTCATTCGAATCCTGTCACTTGAGATACAATCTTCATTCAACTCGCCAGCTTCAGCAGAAAATAAATGGAATGCCACTCCACCCTACAAGCAGTAGATCCTACCCTTGGAGTTTCGGTGTGAACACAAAGCTGGTACAACTGAAATATAAAATTTGAAGTTATAACTCCTACAGCCTTTGATGTGTGATTGTGATTTCACCTTTCTCCAGACATCACTTTTTCAACACGTCTATTTCAAGGATCAAGGTCCAAGTCACCTTCAAAGTTACTCACCGAGGTGAAAAATTAGTGCTATCGGCCTAAGAAACAAATGTGATAGCATACTACTAACATGCAAAAAGTCTTTTTGGCTCTGATTATTTAATTTTAAAAGTTTGCTGTAGCACGGATTCAAATTTCAAGATTTTGCCAACTTCCTTAACGAAGCCACGTGTTAAGTCAAAGGGTCTGGGAAATTCCGTTCCACTTTTCTAACATTTATATTTTCTGGCCCGTTTCTACTTATGTCCCTAAAATTATGTAGTGATAAACCATGTTTCCCCCTGCAGATAAAGCTTCCACTCTGCTGAGTCCTAAAGCTTTACTTCATATTGCATCCTGCACAAATATTCTTAGAACCGTATGCCTTGACTCCTCACACACGCATACAAAATACAACTCTTTTCACTTTGTTTTTTAAAAATTTGATTCAACCTACCTGTTTCCAAGTTCATTACTGGTTGTTCTTCAGTCAATTTTATTTTATGTGGTTCTACTTTCTGAAAATGGATTGCTTGATTTTGCTCCTGTAAAAACTGCTCTTTCACCCTGTTTAAACATTTCCGAACATAAATTATAAAGCAAGCACACCTTATTTGTGGAAGCTAACCAGCAACTCAGTCTTTGCAGTAGCAAACTAAACAGAGCTCTACTTATGTGCTAGTGAGAAATTACCACGATCTTCACAGTAAACAAAGGAATTATCACATTAAAAACTCAATTATAGGGCTTCCCTGGTGGCACAGTGGTTAAGAACCTGCCTGCTAATGCAGGGGACATGGGTCTGAGCCCTGGTCCGGGAAGATGCCACATGCCACAGAGTAACTAAGCCCGTGCGCCACGACTACTGAGCCTGCGCTCTAGAGCCCACGAGCCGCAACTACTGAGCCCGTGAGCCACAACTACTGAAGCCCGCGCACCTAGAGCCCGTGCTCCGCAACGAGAGAAGCCACTGCCATGAGAAGCCCGCGCACCGCAACGAAGAGTAACCCCTGCTCGCCGCAACTAGAGAAAGTCCGCGCACAGCAACAAAGACCCAATGCAACCAAAAATAAATAATAAATAAATTAATTCATTAATTTAAAAAACCCTCAATTATAGATTTCTGTATCCTCCTCCTACGGTTGGTTGGGATAATGCGCTAATGAGAAACAGCCTGAAAGTTTCTGATAGTTATTTTAAGGCTAATCATGAGACCATCGGTCTGACTTCTGGGCTACATAGAAGGAAATTTAGTCCTTCAATACTATTAAATACAAAAGGAGCATAACTACATACTTACACAAGCAGAGTTGAGTTTTGCTAAAATAATGTTTTCACAGATTTTAGAAAACAAAATGAGCTTGATAGAAGGCTTAATTTACATGACAGTAAAAGTCACCTTTACACAAGACAGGATGTAATAACAAAGGACTCCTACTGAAGGCTCTTGAGACAACGTGTTCGTATCTACCAAACCACAGAACGGGAGTGGAGCTTTCATTTTAAAGGTAAGAAATGGAGCCTTACAGTGGTAAAGTGACTTGCCCAAGGGCTTAGCTCCAGAATAAACAAAGCACTCCTGACTCAGCTAAACAGGAGAGAGCTCTTCCACCTGCTATCCCCATTCCAGAAACGGGCTATAGTATCTTATCGGTCATCAGTTTCCCATAACAGGTCTCCCTTTACAGAAAGTTCTTATGCAGAACTGTATTTTGTCCTACAATACAAATGGATTTCCTTTTCTTTTCAAATCTCTTTCATAAGAGGATCTACAAGTTAGAAAGTCCTGAATATGATTACTTTGTCAAGACTGAAAACTTTGTGGCAAAGATAAGAAGCTCCTAAAATCTCTATCTTTTACAACTACAAATCTCATATAAATCTCTCTTATTTAATTGCATTTTTCAAAAGGAGAATCTGTTCTCTCAGTCAACGTGGCTTTCTCCACGTGAAAATATTCCATACAGACCGGCATCCTATCCTACCTACCACAGACGTCGGTGTTGATTAGCCAACTCTGCTCTCTCATCTTCGTTACAGTGATCATTTGTTAACAATCAACTAGAATGCTGGAAAACCCCCGTAAAGATTTCGATTTTACAGAAAGTACCCAAAATTCCACCAGTTTTGCATCACAAAGCAGTGGTTAAAGTCAAGTTTTGAGTAAAATGCCACGCGTGTGGTTTCTGTGGGTGGCTGCAGCTCAGAATGACTCTTAGGACTTGTCAGTTATCCACAGGGGAGAGCTAGGACGGCAATTATAAACTAAGACCATTCTGATCACGGTAACAATTCTCCATGCCTGGTATTGTATGCCATCTTTGGCAACTCTTAACAACCTAAAGGCTGATGCAGAAGCGTAACTAGCCTTCGAGTCTGGACCCCAAAACCTACCAAGTTGAAGAAAAGAAAAAGACCACTGGCAGCTTTTTACATTTGGTCAAGTCCGACAACGCTCGTGGACAACCCTCCGGCTGCTGGTGATTTAAACTCATTTGGTAAAACAAATCTCGAGCTCACTGGGGTACTACATTAAAAAAAAAAACAAAACGCAAAGAGAAACTTAAAATACTTTAAGGTCATGACAAACCAGTGTGAAAGAGAATCCTAACACCTAGAAGTGAAACTGCATCATTCACGCAGTCTGGAAAGAAAAAAGAAAGCTAAAAACCACTATAGATTAAGAATGCCGAGTTTGAGAAAACCCCTAAGGTGAATTCTGAACAACAACAACAACAAAAAGAGTCCTACAACATAAGAAGTGCATACTGTATGCAAGACCCACTAATGGAAAGAGTTTGCCAGCATTTCTGTCATGACCTCATGAAAGACGGCTGGTCCCATGTAAATGAAACTTTAGGCAATCCAGGAATTTAACCTGTCTACTCCAGAACTTAATTCAGCTAATGATTTCATCTTTTTTCCCACATACTTGTCACCTATAACATCTCATGAAGTCTTGTCAGAAGCTTTCTGTAAATGCTCTGTAGAAGAAAAACAATTAAGATGCGGTATGACACTGGGACAAGGAACCAGAACCACACAAGGCTCGGCTGCTGAGTGTTAGTTTACTTCAGGGCCCCCATGGCAGCATGGTGGGAGGGAAAGAACTGGACCTTGAGGCTGGTAAGAGTCTTCATGCCAGCTCTACCACTTCAACGCTATGACTTTAAGCAAGTTCTTTAATCACTGTAATTTTCACACACACACACACACACACACACACACACACACACACACACACGCCCTGCCTGTTCCCCCAACCACCATCTAAAGACTGGAGACGCTACCACTCCTTTGGGCAGCAATAAGCTTTAAGAAAGACAATATATGTCAAGTGTCAAGTATACACCTGACACGTGTCATTTCCCATTCCTCTGCAACATCATCATTTCCTCGTGCTCAGGCCGACCCACAATGTCAGCTAAATACTGCACGACCACAGCTACTTCTGTTCCTACTAGATGGGCCTGAAGTTATTACAGTGGGATCCTAAACCCCCAAGTCTTAACATGACATGTTTGGGACATATCGAGTCATTTTTAAAAACTATATCTTTAACATCCAAATTGTTTTTACTATCCGTTTCAACTGAATTCATAAAGAAAGAAAACTATATTAGAGCTCATAACTTCCGGATAATTAATTCTCATGTTTATGATCAGAGTTGAATTTACGTCTGACTTCCTTTTTACAAAATCTTCATGGGAAGACACTTTATCTTAGGGGTGATGATGTATTTCCTTAGTTTATGAAGTGCTTTTACCTACATTCTCATTTAGGTAAAAGTCTCCCAACCCTGTTAAGTAGGTATTATCTCTGACATGTAGATGGTCCTAAATTGTACCATCTTTAACATTCAAATGCAAATTTTAGACCGTTATTTCACATAGCTGTACGAAGCCCAGGACTTTCCTTAATAATTTCAAGGATCCTAAGGTGAGTGCTTACAACTTCCTAATGATTCCTTGTCACTTTCTGATCCTAAATCCTGACTGCAACCTAATTCTCATCATCTCCCCTCTCTCTATTCCCCTCCACCCTAGTGTAGACACAGCCGTCTCTACTCTGTCTCCAAAACACATTAACACCTGGGTGTTGTGAAAAGCAGACCTTTAGTAGAGGAAGATTCTAACTAATAAATAAATAACAAGTAAATAGTAAGAAACGATTTAAAACTGAGAATCAGACATTGAAGATCTCTGCCCCCTTCCTTTTCTGCCAGTGGAGTAGCCATTTGTATGCTCATCTCGAGCCTAATTCTAGGACCCACTTTCTCTCACCACCCCTGCCCAAACAAAAGCAAAATAAAAACAAAAAAAAATTTCCCTCTAGCTTCAAGTAAAAGCTAAAAATTCTTGTTTCTTTATTATACAGAACAATTTAAGCCCCCTGGTCCCAACCCCTCCCATCTAGATTAACCCTTTACCTTGACAGAACGAAAAGACTATAATTCATCTGTCTTTAGCTTTCAACTCAAAGAGCAACCAGCTTTTAAAATAGCTTTATGTTCTTCCCTTCCTGATAACTCCCTATCTTAGAGAAGAAGAAATCAATTTAGAAAGGAGAAGCGATTTGGCCAAACTAGAACATCAGACCTGGGATTCAAAGGCAGATCATCTGACGATATACGCTCACCCTTCGGTATCCATGGGGACCCCCGTGGACAGCAAAATCCGCGGGCGCTCATATTCTTTACGTAAGGGGTACAATCGGTCCTCCATTTACGCGGGTTCCGTAGCCACAGGCTCCACATCCAAGGATTGGAGGGCTGACCGTATCATATACCTTCCTCTCTAGGCCAGCGCTTCACTACGCCGGGTGCAATCCTGCCGATGAGGTGCTGGGGCCTCGACCGGTCCACCTGTTTGGGGAAGATCTGTAAATACCAGGTAAGTGTTCTAAGAGATGCAAAGTAAGACTTCTTATGGGTAAGGGCTGTAACTAGTTCTTTTCATTCAATACCTAGTACAATTCCTGACAATAAAGGGGCTCAAGACACTTGAGAGGGAAAAAAGATTGTGAACCTTCACGTAATCTGCTTGAGGGTTTTGGAGCCAAGGCCAATTAGGAGTCTTTCACTAAGGAAGGACTATTTAGCAGTGGCCCAAAAGGAGTTGCACAGACAACAAAAGATCAGGCAGTCACTACCCTTTTTGCTGTGGACCATTTAATCTTATAACTATCTGATAATCATAATGCCTCTGGCCCCAGGAGTCCTGCTTCACAACCCCAAACCATCCCCCACTGCCCCCTCCCTCTCACTAGGCAACCCCAATCTCTCTCCCTTCTTTCAATTCTTATAACAGATAAACCTGTGCTGGCTTGTCTATCAAAGTCTAAAATGGGTTAGCAGGGGACTTCCCTGGTGGTCCAGTGGTTAACACTTCGCCTTCCATGCAGGGGGTGCAGGTTCGATCCCTAGCCAGGGGGCTAAGATCCCACATGCCTCACTGCCAAAAAAACAAAACATAAAAAAAAAAAAAAAAAATCACAGAAGCAATACTGTAACAAATTCAATAAAGACTTTAGAAATGGTCTTCATCAAAAAATTAAAAAAACTTTAAAGAAAAGAAAAGGGTTGGCAGGGTTGAATTCCTTCTGCAGGCCCTAGTTGAGAATTTACTTCCTTGCCTTTTTCAGCTTCTAGAGGCTGCCTGCGTTCCTTGGCTCGTTGCCTACTCCCATCTGTAAAGCTAGAAATGGCCAGTCGAGTCCCTTCACACCCTTTATCACACTATGATGCTATGCTTCCCTCCTTTACTTATGAGGAGCCTTGTGATTACATTGGTCCCACCTGAATAAACCAGGAAATCTCCCCATTTCAAAATCCTTAACATAATCACATCCGCAAAATCCCTTTTGCCGTGTCAGGTAATATATTCACAGGGTCTGGGCATGAGGACCTGGACATCTTTAAGGGGCCCATTATTCTGCCCACCACATTTGCCTAAGCAGAAACCAGGCAGATGTTTAGGTTTAGGACAAGAAAAACAAATCGCCTGTTTTCACGCTTGACAGATTTGAATACAATTGGGAAGGTCACATTTTCTTATGGTCCAAACAGGCTGAACAAGTCAGTTAATTAACATGACCATTTACAATGATGAAGCTATATATGATTACCCAAGACAGTCTGTGGCTTCCTTTTACTTTCACTATTGATACTCTTGGAGAACCAGAAACAGCTATTAAAAATGTGTTTACTTTTATACAAACACACACACACACACACACACACACACACACCCCTTATTAGAGTTTTTATTACCTCAGGTTTTACTTGTAAGGATTAGCATTTCAAAAATAAGTTAAGAGGAGGCAGAATCAAGATGGCGGCCGGGGAGGACACAGAGTTTGCGTGTCCCCACAACTAGGGTGCCTGCCGGACACATGGATGCCCGAGGGGAGGGGAGGAACCCCTGAGCGACCAGGTAGGACATGGGGGCACTGAGGCGGGAGGAGAAATGGAGGCTGGACAGGACACACCCCTGAGGGGTGGCTCGAGGCGGGAGGGGTTCCCACGCCTGGAGAGACCCCGGGGGGCTCGGAGGATCAGGCGTTTCCCCTGCCCTATCACGCCCAGGAAGCCTGCGGGGCTCCCGGGCCGGGCCCTCTGAGGCCCCCTGTGGGCTGTGTTGGTCCTAGGGGCACAGGAGGGAGGCGGGCGGGAGGGGGCCTCCAGGACCAGAGGATTGGGGAGGTGTGGCAGGCGTCTCCCAGGCCCACTCAGCCCCGGGAAGCCTGGACTCCCAGGCTGGGTCCCCGCCCTTCAAGGCCCCCTCCAGGCCACGTTGCTCCTAGGGGCAGAGGAGGGAGGGAGGAGGGGGGAAGAGGAGGAGAGGCAAATGGGGGGGACCCTCCTGGGCCAGGGGATCAGGGGAAGCACCGCAGGTGTTTCCCCCACCCACTTGGCTCTGGGAAGCCTGTTGGGCTTCCAGGTCTGGTCCCCTGATTTCCGGGACTCCCTCCAGCCACGTGGGTGCTAGAGGCATAGGAGGGAGGAGGGGGGAAGAAGAGAGGTCAACGGGGAGGGGCTCTCCAGATTGGAGGATGCGGGGAACGGGCCTAGCACTTCCCCTGCCCACTCGGGCCCAGTGAGCCTGCTGGGGTCCTGGACTTGCTCCTGCGCCCCTCCTGCTGCATTAAGGCTAAACCCCGCCAACACCCCCCACCCCACCCCCCTTTTCCGGCCCTGTGGGTCCTAAGCATAAGCCCTGCCCACTGCCTAAACCCCACCCCTGCCTAAGCCCCGCCCAGCACAGCCAAGGCATTTTCTGGCTTTTTTTTTCCCCTCCTCTTTTTACTATTGCGGTTCTGTTTTACCTTCTGGTTGTTGTTTTATCTAAATTTTTGTTTTTCTATTCTTTCTAACATATCTGTTAGTTTTCTAATCTTATTTTATTTTTTCCTCTTTGTTATCGTTCTGCTCTTTTTTTCTTTTTTTTTTTTTTTTTTTTTTTTGCCACCCCTTGCAGCTTGCAGGATCTTGGTTTCCGAGCCAGAGGTCAGGCAAGAGCTCCTGCGGTAGAAATTCCGGTCGGGCCAGAGCTCCTGCGGTAGAAAGTCCAAGTCCAAAACACTGGTTTAACAGAGAACCTCAGACCCCAGGGAATATTCATCGGAGTGAGGTCTCCCACAGGTGCTCATCTTATCAACAAGACCCAGCTCTACCCAACAGCCTAAAAACTCCAGTGTTGGAAGCCTCAGGCCAAACAACCAGTAAGACAGGAACACAATCCCACCCATCAAAAATAAAAAAATAAAAAAAAATGAGATGACAAAAAAATATGTCACAGATGAAGGAGCAAGGTTAAAACCTACAAGACCAGATAAATGAAGAGGAAATAGGCAATCTGCCTGAAAAACAATTCAGAGTAATGATAGTAAAGATGATCCAAAATCATGGAAACAGAAGGGAGGCATGGATTGAGAAAATAAATGTTTAACAAAGATCTAAAAGAACTGCAGAACAAACAAATAGAGATGAACAACACAGTAACTGAAATGAAAAATACACTAGAAGGAATCAATAACAGAATACCTGAGGCAGAAAAACGAATACGTAAGCTGGAAGACAGAATGGTGGAAATAACTGCCGAGGAGCAGAATAAAGAAAAAAGAATGAAAAGAATTGAGGACAGTCTCAGAGACCTCTGGGACAACACTAAACGCACCAACATTTGAACTATAGGGGTCCCAGAAGAAGAAGAGAAAAAGAAAGGGTCTGAGAAAATATTTGAAGAGATTATAGTCGAAAACTTCACTAACCTGGGAAAGGAAATAGTCACACAAGTCCAGGAAGCACAGAGAGTCCCATACAGGATAAACCCTACGAGAAACACACTAAAATACATATTAATCAAACTAACAAAAATTTAAAATAAAGAAAAAATATTAAAAGCAGCAAAGGAAAAGCAAAAAAAACATACAAAGGAATCCCCATAAGGTTATCAGCTGATTTTTCAGCAGAAACTCTGCAGGCCAGAAGGGAGTGGCAGGATATACTTAAAGTGATGAAAGAGAAAAACCTACAACAAAGATTACTCTACCCAGCACGGATCTCATTCAGATTCCACAGAGAAACCAAAAGCTTCACAGACAGGCAAAAGCTATGAGAATTCAGCACCACCAAACCAGCTTTACAACAAATGCTACAGGAACTTCTCTAGGCAGGAAACACAAGAGAAGAAAAGGACCCACAGAAACAAACCCAAAACAATTAAGAAAATGGTAATAGGAACATACATATTGATAATAACCTTGAATGTAAATGGATTAAATGCTCCAACCAAAAGACAAAGACTGGCTGAATGGAAACAAAAACAAGACACATATATATGCTGTCTACAAGAGACCCACTTCAGACCTAGGGATACATACAGACTGAAAGTGAAGGCATGGAAAAAGATATGCCATGGAAATGGAAATCAAAAGAAAGCTGGAGTAGCAATAATTGTATCAAATGAAATAGACTTTGAAATAAAGACTGTTAAAAGAGATAAGGAAGGACACTACGTAATGATCAAGGGATCAATCCAAGAAGAAGATATAACAATTATAAATATTTATGCACCCAACATAGGAGCATCTCAGTATATAAGGTAAATGCTAAAAACCATAAAAGGGGAAATGGATAGTAACACAATAATATTAGGGGACTTTAACACCCCACTTACACCAGTGGACAGATCATCCGAACAGAAAGTAAATAAGGAAACACTAGCTTTAAATGACACAATAGACCAGATAGATTTAATTGATATCTATAGGACATTCCACCTGAAAGTGGCAGAATACACTTTCTTCTCAAGTGCACATGGAACATTCTCCATGATAGATCACACCTTGGGTCACAAATCAAGCCTCGGTAAATTTAAGAAAATTGAAATCACATCAAGCATCTTTTCAGACCACAACGCTATGAGACTGGAAATCAGTTACAGGAAAAAATTTGTGAAAAACACAAATACATGAATGATAAACAGTGCGCTAATAAATAACCAAGAGAGCACTGAAGAAATCAAAGAAGAAATTTAAAAAATACATAGAAACAAATGACACCAAAACACAACAACCCAAAACCTATGGGATGCAGCAAAAGCAGTTCTAAGAGGGAAGTTTACAGCAATTCAATCTCATCTCAAGAAACAAGAAAAATCTCAAATAAACAATCTAACCTTACACCTAAAGCAACTAGAGAAAGAAGAACAAACAAAACCCAAAGTCAGTAGAAGGAAAGAAATCATAAAGATCAGAGCAGAAATAAATGAAAGAGAAACGAAGAAAACAACAGCAAAGATCAATAAAACTAACAGCTGGTTCTTTGAGAAGATAAACAAAATTGATAAACCTTTAGCCAGACTCATCAAGAAAAAAAGGGAGAGGACGCAAATCAATAAAATGAGAAACGAAAAAGGAGAAATCACAACTTACACCACAGAAATACAAAGGATTATAAGAGACTACTACAAACTACTATATGCCAATAAAATGGACAACCACAAAGAAATGAACAAACTCATGGAAAGGTGTAATTTTCCAAGACTGAACCAGGAAGAATTAGAAAATATAAACAGACCTATCACAAGTAATGATATTGAAACTGTAATTAAAACTCTTCCAAAAAACTAAAGTCCAGGACCAGATGGCTTCACAGGCGAATTCTATCAAACATTTAGAGAAGAGCTAACCCCTATCCTTCTCAAACTCTTCCAAAATACTGCAGAGGGAGGAACACTCCCAAATTTGTTCTACGAAGACACCATCACCCTGATACCAAAACCAGACAAAGATATCACAAAAAAAGAAAATTACATACCAATATCACTGACGAACATAGATGCAAATATCCTGAACAAAATACTAGCAAACAGAATCCAACAACACATTAAAAGGATCATACACCATGATCAAGTGGGATTTATCCCAAGAAGGCAAGGATTCTTCAATATATGCAAATCAATCAATGTGATACATGATATTAACAAGTTAAGGAATAAAAACCATATGATCATCTCAACAGATGCTGAAAAAGCTTTTGACAAAATTCAACATCCACTTGTGATAAGAACTCTCCAGAAAATGGACATAGAGGGAAACTACCTCAACATAATAAAGGCCATATATGATAAACCCACAGCCAACATCATACTCAATGGTGAAAAACTGAAAGCATTTCCACTAAGATCAGGAACAAGACCAGGATGTCCACTCGTGATCACCACTCTTATTCAACACACTTTTGGAATTCCTAGCCATGGCAATCAGAGAAGAAAAAGAAATAAAAGGAATCCAAATTGGAAAAGAAGAAAAACAACTGTCACTGTTTGCAAATAACATGATACTATACATAGGGAATCCTAACGATGCCACCAGAAAACTACTAAAACTAATCAATGAATTTGGTAAGATTGCAGGATACAAAATTAATGCACAGAAATCTCTGGTATTCCTATACACTAATGATGAAAAATCAGAAAGAGAAATTAAGGAGACACTCCCATTTACCACTGCAACAAAAAGAATAAAATACCTAGGAATAAACCTACCTAAGGAGAAAAAAGACTTGTACTCAGAAAACTATAAAACACTGATGAAAGAAATCAAAGATGACATAAACAGATGAAGAAATATACCATGTTCTTGGATTGGAAGAATCAATATTGTAAAAATGACTATACTATCCAAAGCAATCTACAGATTCAACGCAATCCCTATCAAACTACCAATGGCATTCTTCACAGAATTAGAACAAAAAATTTTACAATTTATATGGAAACACAAAAGGCCCTGAATAGCCAAAGCAATCTTCAGAAAGAAAAACGGAGCTGGAGGAATCAGGCTCCCGGACTTCAGACTATACTACAAAGCTACAGTAATCAACACAGTATGGTACCGGCACAAAAACAGAAATACAGATCAATGGTACAGGATAGAAAGCCCAGAAATAAGCCCACGCACGTATGGTCACCTAAGTTATGACAAAGGAGGCAAGAACATACAATGGAGAAAAGACAGCCTCTTCAATAAGTGGTGCTGGGAAAACAGGACAGCTACATTTAAAATAATGAAATTAGAACACTCCCTAACACCATACACAAAAATAAACTCAAAATGGATTAAAGACCTAAATGTTAACACTGGACACTATAAAACTCTTAGACAAAAACGTAGGAAAAACACTATTCGATATAAACCACAGCAAGATATTTTTTGACCCACCTCCTAGAGTAATCAAAATAAAAACAAAAATAAACAAATGGGCCCTAATGGAACTTAAAAGCTTTTGCACAGCAAAGGAAACCATAAACAAGATGAAAAGACAACCCACAGAATGGGAGAATATATTTGAAAATGAAGCAACGGACAAAGGATTAATCTCCAAAATACACAAGCAGCTCATGCAGCTCAATATCAAAAAAACAAACAACCCAATTAAAAAATAGGCGAAAGACCTAAACAGACATTTCTCCAAAGAAGACATACAGATGTCCAAGAGGCACACGAAAACATGCTCAACATCACTAATCATTAGAGAAATGCAAATCAAAACCACAGTGAGGTTATCACCTCACACAGGTCAGAATGGCCATCATCAACAAATCTACAAACAATAAATGCTGGACAGGGTGTGGAGAAAAGGGAACTCTCCTGCACTGTTGGTGGGAATGTAAATAGGTACAGCCACTATGGAGAACAGCATAGAGGTTCCTTAAAAAACTAAAAATAGAACTACCATATGACCCAGCAATCCCACTACTGGGCATATACCCAGAGAAAACCATAATTTGAAAAGAGTCATGCACCCCAATGTTCACTGCAGCATTATTTACAATAGCCAGGATATGGAAGCAACCTAAGTGTCCATCGACAGATGAATGGATAAAGAAGATGTGGTACATATTTACAATGGAATATTATTCAGCCATAAAAAGGAATGAAACTGGGTCATTTGTAGAGATGTGGATGGACCTAGAGTCTGTCATACAGAGTGAAGTAAGCCAGAAAGAGTAAAACAAATATCGTATATGAAGGCATATATGTGGAATCTAGAAAAATGGTACAGATGAACCTATTTGTAGGGCAGGAATAGAGACGCAGATGTAGAGAACAGACATGTGGACACAGTGGAGGAAAGGGGGTGGGACAAATTGGGAAATTAAGTTTGACATACACTACCATGTGTAAAATAGATAGCTAGTGGGAACCTGCTGTGTAGCACATGCAGCTCAGCCCGGGGCTCTGTGACGACCTAGGTGGGTGGGATGGGGGGAGTGGGAGGGAGGTCCAAGAGGGAGGGGATATAGGTATACATACAGCTGACTCACTTCATTGTACAGCAGAAACTAACATAACATTGTAAAGCAATTTTACTCCCATAAAAAATAATTAATTAATTTTTTTAAAAAAAGTTAAGATCCAGTGAGGTACAAAGAAAACAAAAGTGGACCAAAAACTTCCCAACCAGATAACCGCTGTTGATTAAACAAATATACAACAAAACATACCTATATAAGATTAGAAAATTTAAATAATATGCCATTCATATATCTTCTTTGGTGAAATGTTTTTTCAAACTTTTTGCTCACTTCTTAATTTCTTTGATATTATTGAATTTTGAAAAAATTTTTAATATTCTGGTTGCCAATTCTTTATCAAATATATGTTTTGAAAATATTTCTTTCCTGGTCTGTGGATTGTCTTTTCATTTTCTTAGCACAGCTTTTCAAAAACCTTAAGTTTTTAATTTTGATGAAACCCAATTTATCCATTTTTTTTTTTATGGTCACAATTTTTGTGTCCTAAGAAATCTTTGCCTAACTAAGATCCCAAAGATTTTCTCCTATGTTTTCTTCTAGAACAGCAGTGCATAAGACTGTTTTCTGTGATGATAGAAATATGCTCTAATCTAAGCTAGAGTAATCAAGACAGTATGGTACTGGCACAAAAACAGAAATATAGATCAATGGAACAGGATAGAAAGCCCAGAGATAAACCCACACACATATGGTCACCTTATCTTTGACAAAGGAGGCAAGAATATACAATGGAGAAAAGACAGCCTCTTCAGTATGTGGTGCTAGGAAAACAGGACAGCTACATGTAAAAAAACGAAATTAGAACACCTCCTAACACCATACACAAAAATATACTCAAAATGGATTAAAGACCTAAATGTAAAGCCAGACACTATAAAACTCCTAGAGGAAAACACAGGCAGAACACTCTTTGACAGCAAGATCCTTTTTGAGCCACCTCCTAGAGTAATGAAAATAAAACCAAAAATAAATAAATGGGACCTAATGAAACTTAAAAGCTTTTGCACAGCAAAGGAAACCATAAGCAAGATGAAAAGACAACCCTCAGAATGGGAGAAAATATTTGCAAACGAAACAACTGACAAAGGATTAATCTCCGAAATATACAAGCAGCTCATGCAGCTCAATATCAAAAAAACAAACAACCCAATCCAAAAATGGGCAGAAGACCTAAATAGACATTTCTCCAAAGAAGACATACAGATGGCTAACAAACACATGAAAAGATGCTCAACATCACTAATCATTAGAGAAATGCAAATCAGAACTGCAATGAGGTATCACCTCACACTGGTCAGAATGGCCATCATCAAAAAATCTACAAGCAATAAATGCTGGACAGGGTGTGGAGAAAAGGGAACCCTCTTGCACCGCTGGTGGGAATGTAAATTGATATAGCCACTATGGAGAATAGTATGGAGGTTCCTTAAAAAACTAAAAATAGAACTACCATATGGCCCAGTAATCCCACTACTGGGCATATACCCTGAGAAAACCATAATTCAAAAAGAATCATGTACCAAAATGTTCACTGCAGCTCTATTTACAATAGCCAGGACATGGAAGCAACCTAAGTGTCCATCGACAGGTGAATGGATAAAGAAGATGTGGCACATATATACAATGGAATATTACTCAGCCATAAAAAGGAAAGAAATTAAGTCATATGTAGTGATGTGGATGGACTTAGAGTCTGTCATACACAGTGAAGTAAGTCAGAAAGAGAAAAACAAATACCATGTATTAATGCATATATATGGAATGTAGAAAAATGGTACTGATGAACCTAGTGGCAGAACAGGAATAGAGATGCAGACATAGAGAACGGACTTGTGGACACAGGGAGGGAAGGGGAGGGTGGGACGAACTGAGGGACTAGCACTGACAATATATACACTACCATGTGTGAAACCGATAGCTAGTGGGAAGCTGCTGTATAGCACAGGGAGGCCAGCTCAGTGCTCTGTGACAACCTAGAGGGGTGGGATGGGGAGGGTGGGAGGGAGGTGCAAGAGAGAGGGGATACAGGTATACGTATAGCTGATTCACTTTGTTATACAGCAGAAACTAACACAACATTACAAAGCAATTATAATCCAATAAAGATGTAAAAGAATAATAATGAAATATATTTTTAAAAAAACAGAAAAGCCTTTCCCACCAAGCTCAAAAAAAAAAAAAAAGAAAAGAAAAGAAATATGCTGTAATCTGAGCTAATCAATACAGCTTTAGCTAGCCACCCATGGCCATTGAGGACTTGACACGTGGCTAGAACAACTAAGCAGCTGAACTGTCACACTGTATTTAGTTTTAATTATTTAAATTTAAATAGCCAAATGTGGCTAACAGATGCAACAGGAAGTTCTAGAAGTGCTGTAGTTTTAAATTTTACATTTTGGTCTATGACACATTTTTAGTTAATTTTTGTATACATACAAGGTTCATTTTTAAAAATATGGATGTCAATTATTCCAGCACCAAGTTTTTGAAAAGACTATCTCTACTCCCATGAGTTATCTTGGCATCTTTGTCCAAAGTCAGACCATGTTTGTGTGGTCTGTTCCTGTACTCTGTATTCTATTCCATTGGCCTATGTGTCTTTCCACTCACCAATATCTCATTGTCTTCATATATGGTCAATTGCTCTTCGACAAGCATACCAAGAATACATAACGGGGAAAGGTTAGTCTCTTCAACAAACGATGCTGGGAAAACTGGATATCCACATGCAAAAGGATGAAACTGGACCCTTATCTTACACCATACATATATATCAACTCAAAATGTACTAAAAATTTAAATATAAGACCTGAAACTCTAAAACTCCAAGAAGAAAACATAGGGGAAAATCTTCATGATACTGGTCTTGGCACTGATTTGAACACGAAAAGGATACACAACAAAAGCAAAAATAGACAAGTGGGGCTACATCAAACTAAAAAGCTTCTGCACAGCAAAGTAAAGAATCAAGAGCGATGGGGCTTCCCTGGTGGCGCAGTGGTGGATAATCTGCCTGCCGATGCAGGAGACACGGGTTTGAGCCCCGGTCTGGGAGGATCCCCCATGCCGCGGAGCAACTAGGCCCGTGAGCCACAACTGCTGAGCCTGCGCGTCTGGAGCTTGTGCTCCGCAACAAGAGAGGCCGTGATAATGAGAGGCTCGCGCACCGCGATGAAGAGTGGCCCCCGCTCGCCGCAACTAGAGAAAGCCCTCACACAGAAACAAAGACCCAACACAGCCAAAAATAAATAAATTAATTTAAAAAAAAATAGTTATTAAAAAAAAATAATAATCAAGAGCGAAAAGGCAACCTATGGAAAGGGAGAGAGTATTTGCAAACTGATGAGAGATTAATATTCAAAATATATAAGGAACTACTACTACTCAACAGCAAAAAAACAAATAAGCTGGTTAAAAATGGGCAAAAGACTGGGGGAGACATTTCTCCAAAGAAGATCTACAAATAGCCAACAGTTATATGAAAAGATGTTCATCATCAGGGAAATGCAAATCAAAAAACCACAATGAGATATCATCTCACACCTCTCAGGATGGCCATTATCAAGAAAACAAAATAACAAGTGTTGGTGCGGCTGTAGAGAAACTGTAAGCCTGGTACACTGATGGTGAGAATGTCAGATGGTGCAGCCACTATGGAGAACAGTATGGAGGTTCCTCAAAAATTAAAAATAGAACTACCATATGATCCAGCAATCCCACTACTGGGTATCTATCCAAGAGAATTGAAATCAAGATATCAAAGTGATATCTACACTCCCAAGTTCACTGAAGCACTGTTCACAAGATCTAAGAGGTGGAAACAATCTAAATATTAGTCAACAGATGAATGGATAAAGAAAATGTGGCATATACATACAGTGAAATATTATTCAGCCATAAAAAGAAGGATATCCTTTTGTATGCTACAGCATGGATGAAATTTGAGGACCTTATACAAAGTGAAATAAGCCAGCCAGGACAAATACTGCATTATTCCAGTTATATGAGTTATCTAAAGTAGTCAGTCATCAAAGTACAAGAAGAATGGTGGTAGCCAGGGTCTGAAGGAAAGGGGAAATGGGGAGTTGCTATTCAATGGGTAAAAACTTCCAGTAGTAAAAGATAAAAAATTCTACAGATCTGCTACATGACATTGTGCTTGTAGTTAACAATACTGTATACTAATTTATTAAGAGAGTAGATCTCATCTTCTGTATTTTATGTTCTTACCATACTTTAAAAAAACAAAAAAAACAGCAGCCCAGAAGCTTCGATTTTGCCAGTGGCAAATCTTACCTCAGCTTTCCGAGGAGGAGAGAAACTGTACTGTTCTGCACTGCCTGTGCAATGAATTCGGGGAAGTTTCTCCTGGGTTAGGGTGGTGGATACAGAAGCCAAACTATGGAGTCCACAAAAAATAATGAGAAATCCAGAACAGCCTATTGGAATCTTCACTCTGGGCCATTCTTGATGCTCAGCACCATCCCAGATCTCCAGCTTCCCGGTATATAAGAACCTCAAGGTTGGGACTTCCCTGTTGGCACAGTCATTAAGACTCCGTGCTCCCAAGGCAGGGGGCCCGGGTTCGATTGCTGGTCCGGGAACTAGATCCCACACGCATGCCTCAACTAAGAGTTCACATGCCACAACTAAGGAGACTGCCTGCTGCAACAAAGGAGCCTGACTGCCATAACTAAGGAGCCAGCGAGCCACAACTAAGGAGCCCGCCTGCCACAACTAAGACCCGACACAACCAAATAAGTAAATAAATAAATATTAAAAAAAAAAAAGAACCTCAAGGTAGCTCTGCTTGACCACAGCAGACACCCATCTTTAAAGAGGACCCAAAAAAGCTTCATCATGAGCCAGCTGGGGGTTTGAAAAACACTGGAAAGAGCTTATTTAATAAAAGGCAATTAGAGATTGAGATAACAGCATGATTGGAGACAAGATGGCAAAGTAGAAGGACTTGAGCTCACCTCCTCTCATGAAAATACCAAAATCACAACTAACTACTGAACAACCATCGACAAAAAAAGACTAGAACCTACCCAAAAAAGATATTCTACATCCAAAGACAAAGAAGAAGCCACAACAAGACAGTAGGAGGGGTGCCTTCGCAATACAATCAAATCCCATACCCGCTGGGTGGGCAACCCACGAACAGGAAAGTAATTACATTGCTGAGGTTTTCTCACAGGAATGAGAGAAAACAACAGCAAAGATCAATAAAACTAAAAGCTGGTTCTTTCAGAAGATAAACACAATTGATAAACCTTTAGCCAGCTTCATTAAGAAAAAGAGGTGGAAGGCTCAAATCAATAAAATTAGAAATGAAGACTCACAGACATAGAAAACAAACTTATGGTTACCAAAGGGGGAATGGAGGGGGAGGAATAAATCAGGAGTTTGGGATTAGCAGATGCAAACTACTATATATAAAAGAGATAAACAACAAGGTCCTATTGTATAGCACAGGGAACTATATTCTATATCCTGTAATAAACCATAATGGAAAAGAATATGAAAAATAATATATAATATATATATCACAAATATATATGAACTACTTTGCTGTACACCAGAAACTAACACAACATTGTAAATTAAGTATACTTCAATTAAAAAAAATTTTTAAACCCCCCCAAAAAATAAAAATAAAATAAAATAAAATAAAATTAGAAATGAAAAAGGAGAAGTTACAACTGACACCACAGAAATACAAAGGATCATAAGAGACTACTATGAGCAACTCTACGCCAGTAAAATGGACAACCTAGAAGAATGGACAAATTCTTAGAAAGGTACAATCTTCCAAGACTGAACCAGGAAGAAATAGAAAATATGAACAGACCCATCACAAGTACTGAAATTGAAACTGTGACTTTAAAACTTCAAACAAACAAAAGTCCATGACTAGATGGCTTCACAAGAGAATTCTATCAAACATTTTGAGAAGAGTTAACACCTATCCTTTTGAACCTATTCCAAAAAATTGCAGAGGAAAGAACATCCACAAACTCATTCTGATATCAAAACCATCACCCTGATACCAAAACCAGACAAAGATACCACACACACATACAAAAATTACAGACCAATACGAATGATGAACATAGATGCAAAAATCCTCAACAAAATACTAGCAAACGTAATCCAACAATACATTCAAAGGATCAGAAACCATGATCAAGTGGCATTTATCCCAGGGATGCAAGAATTTTTCAATATCTGCAAATCAATCAATGTGATACACCACATTAACAAACATAATAAAAACCATATGATCATCTCAATAGATGCAGAAAAAGCTTTTGACAAAATTCAACACCCAATTATGATAAATTCTCCCCAGAAAGTGAGCACAGAGGGAAACTACCTCAACATAATAAAGGCCATATATGACAAACCCACAGCTAACATCACACTCAATGGTGAAAAGCTGAAAACATTTCCTCTAAGATCAGCAACAAGACAAGGATGTCCACTCTTGCCACTTTTATTCAACAGAGTTTTTTACAAGTCCTAGCCACGGCAATCAGAGAAGAAAAATAAATAAAAGGAATCCAAACTGGAAAAGAAGAAGTAAAGCTGTCACTGTTTGCAGATGACATGATACTGTACATAGAGAATCCTAAAGATGCTACCAGAAAACGACTAGAGCTCATCAATAAATTTGGTAAAGTTGCAGGATACAAAACCAATACACAGAAATCTCTTGCATTTCTATACACTAATGACAAAAGATCAGAAAGAGAAATTAAGGAAACAATCCCATTTACCATCACATCAAAAAGAATAAAATTCCTTGGAATAAACCTACCTAAGGAGACAAAAGACCTGTACTCTGAAAACTGTAAGATGCTGATGAAAGAAATAGAAGACGACACAAACAGATGGAAAGATATACCATGTCCTAGGATTGGGAGAATCATTACTGTCAGAATGACTCTACTACCCAAGGCAATCTACAGATTCAATGCAATCCCTACAAATTACCAACAGCATTTTTCACAGAACTAGAACAAAAAGTTTTAAAATTTGTATGGATAAACAAAAGACCCCAAATAGCCAAAGCAATCCTGAGAAAGAAAAACGGAGCTGGAGGAATCAGGCGCCCTGACTTCAGACTATACTACAAAGCTACAGTCATCAAAACAGTATGGCACTGGCACAAAAATAAAATATAGAACAATGGAACAGGATAGAAAACCCAGAAATAAACCCACACACCTATGGGCAATTAATCTATGACAAAGGAGGCAAAACTATACAACAGAGAAAAGACAGTCTCTTCAGTAAGTGGTGCTGGGTAAACTGGACAGCTACATGTAAAAGAATGAAATTAGAACACTCCCTAACACCATACGCAAAAATAAGCTCAAAATGGATTAAAGACCTAAACGTAAGACTGGATACTATAAAACTCTTAGAGGAAAACATAGGCAGAATACTTTATGACATAAATCACAGCAGTATCTTTTTGGATCCACCTCCTACAGTAATGAAAATAAAAACAAAAATAAACAAATGGGACCTAATGAAACTTAAAAGCTTTTGCACAGCAAAGGAAACCATAAACAACATGAAAAGACAACCCACAGAATGGGAGAAAATATCTGCAAATGAAGCTACCAACAAGGGATTAATCTCCGAAATATACAAACAGCTCATGCAGCTTAATATCAAAAAAACAAACAACCCATTCAAAAAATAGGCAAAAGATCTAAATAGACATTTCTCCAAAGAAGACATACAGATGGCCAAAAAGCACATGAAAACATGCTCAACACTGCTCATTATTAGAGAAATGCAAATCAAAACCACAAGGAGGTACCAGCTCACTCTGGTCAGAATGGCCATCATCAAAAAGTCTACAAATAACAAATACTGGAGGGGGTGTGGGGAAAAGGGAACCTTCCTACACTGTTGGTGGGAATGTAAATTGGTACAACTGCTATGGAGAACAGTATGGAGATTCTTTAACAAGCTAAAAGTAGGGACTTCCCTGGTGGCACAGTGGTTGAGAATCCGCCTGCCAATGCAGGGGACATGGGTTCAAGCCCTGCTCCAGGAAGATGCCAAATGCCGTGGAGCAACTGGGCTCATGTGCCACAACCACTGAGCCTGCGCTCTAGAGCCCGTGAGCCACAACTACTGAGCCCACGTGCTGCAACTACTGAAGCCCACGTGCCTAGGGCCCGTGCTCCACAACAAGAGAAGCCACCGCAATGAGAAGCCCGTGAACCACAACAAAGAGTAGCCCCTGCTCGTGGCAACTACAGAAAAGCCCATGTGCAGCAATGAAGACCCAACACAACCAAAAAAAACAAAAAAAAAACACCTAAAAACAGAACTACCATATGATCCAGCAATCCAACTCCTGAGCACTGATCCAGAGAAAACCATAATTCAAAAAGATACATGCACTCTATAATGTTCACCGCAGCACTATTTACAAGAGCCAAGACATGGAAGCAACCGAAATGTCCATGGACAGAGGAATGGATAAAGAAGATGTGGTACATATATACAATGGAATATTATGCAGCCATAAAAAAGAATAAAATAATGCCATTTGCAGCAACATGGATGGACCTAGAGATTATCATACTAAGCGAAGTAAGTCAGAAAGAGAAAGACAAATATCATATGGTATCACTTATATGTGAAATCTAAAAACAATGATACAAATGAAATTATTTCCAAAACAGAAACAGACTCACAAACTTCGAAAACAAACGTATGGTTACCAAAGGGGGAAACATGGAGGAGGGAGGGATAAATTAGGAGTGTGGGATTAACATATACACACTACTATATATAAAACAGATAATCAACAAGGACCTACTGTATAGCACAGGAAACTCTACTGAATATTCTGTAATAACCTATATGGGAAAAGTATCTAAAAAAGAATGGATAAAAGTTTATGTATAACTGAATCACTTTGCTGCACACCTGAAACTAACACAACATTGTAAATCAACTATAATCCAATATAAAGTAAAAATTAAATTTAAAAAATTGTTTTGGCTATTCTAAGTTCTTTGCCTCTCAATATAAATTTTAGAACTAGCCTATTAATTTCCACAAAAAATGGCTGCTGAGATTGTGGTTGTAATTTCATTGAATCTACACATCAATTTGGGAAGAAATTACATTCTGATAATATTGAGTCTCCCAACTTATGAACCCAAAATATCTCACCACTGATATTAGGTCTTCTCTAATTTCTCTCATCAATTTTGTAGTTTTTAACATACAAATCTTACACATATTTTGTTATATTTTCCCTAAGTATTTAAATAGTTTGAATGCTTTTTTTTTTTTTTGGCCACACCTTGCAGCTTGTTGGATCTTAGTTCCCCGACCAGGGACTGAACACAGGTCACTGCAGTGAAAGCTCCAAGTCCTAACCACTGGACCACTGGAATTCCCTGAATGCTATTTTAAAGAGCACTTTAAAAAGTCTTCAAGTTCAAATGTTTGCTGTTAGAAAAGTACGACAGTTTTCATATATTGACCTTGGATCTTGTGACCTTGCTAATTTTACCTACTATATCCAGGAGTTTTTTGGAGATTCTTTGGGATTTTCTACACAATCATGGTATCTACAAATAAAGGCATTTTTATTTCTTCCTTTCCACTCTGTATGCCTCTTTTTCTTGCCTCATTGCACTAGCTAGGACCTTCAGGAAAATGACGAATAAGAGTGGTGAGAGCCAGCATCCTTGCTTTGTTCTGACTTTAGGGGGAAAGCATTCAAGTCTTTCACTATTAAGTATGATATTAGCTGTAGGTTTTTCATTCATGCCCTTTATCAGGTAGCGGAAGTTCACTTTTATTCCTAGTTTTCTAAGAGTTTTATCAGGAATGAATAATAAATGTTTCTTAAAATGCTTTTTCTGCATCTATTGAGATGATCATATGGTTTTTCTTCTTTAGTCTGTTGATATGGTGAATTGCATTGATTGATTTATCAATAGTGAACCAATCTTGCATCTTGTGATAAACTCCACTTGGTCACGATATATTTTCTACTCTTTTTATATACTCAATTTTGTTCAATTTTCTTTACTGTGAGAAAATGAACAACAGAAAACTTACCATCTTAACCACTTTTAAGTGTACAGTTCAGTGGTATTAAATATATTCAATATGGGTTCAACCATCACCACTATCCATTTCCATAGCTTTTTTCTTCTTGGAAAACTGAAACCCTGTACCCATTAAACAATATTTCCCCATTCCCCCTGCCCCTAGCCCCTCAAAATCACCATTCTACTTTTTGCCTCTATGACTTTGACTACACGAAGTATCTCATATAAGTGGAATCATACGATGTTTGTTGTTTTGTGACTGGCTTATTTCATTTAGCACTGTTGTTTTGTGACTGGCTTATTTCATTCAGCATAAGGCCCTCAAGTTTTATCCATACTGTAGCATTACCAGAATTTCCTTCCTTTTCAAGGCCGAATAATATTCCTTTGCATGTATATACCACATGTTGCTTATCCATTCATCTATCAATGGACACTTGGGGTGCATCCATCTTTTACCTATCATGAATAATGCTATGAACATGGATGTACAAATATCTCTTCAAACCCCTCCTTTTAACTGAAATACAGTTGACATACAATAGTATGTTAGTTTCAGGTGTACACATAGTTATTTGACAATCAAATACATTATGAAATGATCACCACAATAAGTTTAGTAACCATCTATCACCATACAAAATTATTACAGTATTATTTGCTATATAATGTGTATTACATCCCTATGATGTAAAAGTAGAATTGCTAGATCATATGGTAACTCTATTTTTAATTTTTTTGAGGAACGACCATACTATTTTCCATAGCAGCTATGTCATTTTACATTCTCATCAACACTGCACAAGGGTTCCAATTTCCCCACATACTCACCAATACTTATTATTTTCTGGTTCTTTTGATAGTAGCCATCCTAATGGGTGTGAGGTATACTGCTGGCCTCATAAAATTAGTTGGGAAGTGTTCTCTCCTTTTCTATTTCTGGAAGAGTTTGTGTAGAATTGGTATTATTTCTTCCTTAAACACCTGTACAATTGACTAGTGAAGCCACCAGACTTTTCCTGTGGGAAAGCTGTTAGGTTATCTACTACTTCTTAAGTAAGTTCTGGTAGTTAGTCCTTCAAGGAATTTGCCCATTTCATCTAAGTTATCAAATTTATTGACATAGAAAATTGTTGATAATATTCCCTACTATCATTTTAATGTCTGTAGGGTCTGTAGTGATGTTCTTTTTCATTCTTGATATTGATTTGATAAGTCTAGCTTTTTTCCTGATAAGTCTAGCTAGAGGTATATCAAATTTATCTTTCAAATACCACTTTTTGGTTTTAGTGACTTTCTCTATTTTTGTTTGCAACTTTATTCATGCACTTATCTTTATTATTTCCTATTTTCTGTTTGTTTTGGATTTAATTTGCTCGTCTGTTTTTTAGTTTCTTAAGGTGGAGGCTAAGATCATTGATTTCAGGCCTTTTTTGTTTCTAATATATGCCTTTTATGCTACACCTCCCTCTAAGCACTGCTTTAGTATGTGCTGCATTTTAACTGTCATTCCATTCAAAGTAGTTTTTAATTCCCCTTATGCCTTCCTCTTTGACTCAGGGTTATTTAAAAGTGTGTTGTGTAATTTCCAAATAGTTGGAAATTGCCCAGATATTGTTATTAATTTCTAGCTTAATTCTCCTGGGATCAGAGAACATACTTTATATGATTTCTTAAATTTGTTGAAATTTGTTTTATGGCCCATAATATGATCTAACTTGGGGAATTTCCTACATACACTTGACCATAATGTGTATTCTGCTACTGCTGGATGGAGTATTCTCTAAAAGTCAATTATATCAAGTTGGCTAATAGGGCTGTTTAGGTCTCTACATCCCTACTCATTTTCTGTCTACTAGTTCTACGGAGTACTGAAAAAGGAGAGTTGAACTTGCCAGCTAAAACTATGAATTTGTCTATTTCACCTTTTGGTTCTTTCAGTTGTGTTAGGTGCATTCACATTTGTGACTGTTAAGTGTTCTTGATGAACTGACCCCTTATTCATTATGTAATGCCCATCTTCTTCCTTGGCAGTATTTCTTGAAGTCTACTTTGGTATTAATAGAGCCACCTCATCTTTCTTTTGATTAGTGTTTTGCATGGCATATGTTTTTTCCATCTTTTTACTTCTAACTTATCTATGTCTCCATATTTAAGGTGAGTTTGTTGTAGATAGCATATAGAGTTGGTTCTTGACTTTTTTAAAATCCAATCTAACAATCCCTGAAGTACTTTTTTGAAATGTAATTCTCCCTCTAAGTGCTTGTTTTTTAAAAAATGCACCTGTGCTGGGGGGTCATGGAGCTGGTTTTTCATGCAGAATGTGGGTGGCCCAGGGCCAGGGTGCAGCAGCCCTGCTCTGGGATGGCAACCTGGCCATGTGGGCCCCAGTCACATCTCCAGGCACCTGCCTCCCGCTGAGCTGCATGCTAATTGCCCCAGTCTCCCAGCCTCCGTCCCACCAGGCCCTCCCAGTGCTCATTTTTAAAAAGAAAATTAGGTGTCTTTCCATATTAAGGCACTTTTCAAGCCACTAGCTCTGATTCTTTGTAATGCAATTTTTTCCTTGTTCTAGAGGTTGCTTATAGACTTGTCATGTAAATTAAACATAATTCCTTTCTTCAAAAAGAGCTTGAAGTATTCTTAGTATTTCTAATCTTCTCCCAATCGTAATGAGAAGCAAACATTATCCCCCCAGTAATTCCCAAATCACTGGCCTCAACTCAAACCTCCCAAGTCATTATCTTCAGCTTGATGTTTAGACTCAGTATGTCTAAAACTGAACTCTTATCTTTCCCCTCACAGTCTTCCTCTCAAATTTGTACCCCTGTTTTGTATCCCTCCTCTCAGTGAGTAGTATTACTATTCTCTCAATTGCCAAAACAGAAACCCAGGCATTACTCTCTTGTCTCCCTTCATCCAAGCTATCACAAGACTGCATTAGTTCTACTCATATATAAGAGGAGATCAAAATGGCAGAGTAGGAGGACAGTGGACTTGCCTCCCTACACAAACACATCAAAAATACATTTACATGCAGAGCAATTATCACTGAAAGCAAACTGGAGACAGGCATAAAGACTCTTATATGTGCAAGGCTGTAAAGAAAGATCCACACGGAGTCAGGTAGGAAAGCAAGAGAAGCGATAAGGTCAGGACCTACGCAAACATACAGTAAAGGCTGTGGATCAACCACTTAAACAGCTAGTATGAAAATTAAAAGACAAAAACTGTAAATCAACTACAACCACAAGAAGCAGTTAAGGGATAAACATGAAGATGTAACTATGACACCAAAAACACAAAACATGGGGGAGGGGAATTTTTAAAAGTATATCTTTTAGAATGTGTTTGAACTTAAATGACTATCAGTTTAAAACAAGGAGATACAGTTACAGGTCAACATATATGAACCCTATAGTAACTACAAATCAAAAACCTACAATAGATACCCAAGAACGAGAGAGAAAGAAACACAAGCATACAACTAAAGAAAATCATCACACTACAAGGGTAAAAACTAAAAGAAGAAAAGAACAGAGAAGAATTACAAAAACAACCAGAAAATAAGTAACAAAATGGCAATAACTACATACCTATCAATAATCACTTTAAATGCCAATGGACTAAATGCTCTGATCAAAAGACACAGGGTGGCCAATTGGATGAAAAAAACAAGACCCATTTATATGCTGCTCACAAGAGACTCACTTCAGACGTAAAGACACACAAACACACACACACTCTCAAAGTGAGGGGATGGAAAAAGAAATTTCATGCAAATGGAAGCAACAAGAAAGCTGGGGTAGCAATACTCATATCAGACAAAGTAGACTTTAAAACACAATCTGTAACAAAAGACAAAGAAGGGCATTATATAATGATAGGGGATCAATACAAGAAAAGCATACAATATTCATTAAAATATATGTACCTAATATAGGAGCACCTAAATATATAAAGCATTAACAGACATAAAGGGAGAAACTGACAATAATACAATAATAGTAGGGGACTTTAACACCCCACTTACATCAATGGACAGATCGTCCAGACAGAAAATCAATAAGGAAACAGTGGTCTTGTATGACACATTAGACCAGCTGGACTTAATAGATACCTACAGGATATTCTATCCCAAAACAGCAAAGTACACATTCTTTTCAATTGCACATGGAATGTTCGCCAGGACAGATCATATGCTAGGCCACAGAACAAGTCCCCCAAAATTTAACAGAATAGAAATTATATCAAAACAAAAACACTAATTCGAAAAGATACATGTACTCCAATGTTCACAGCATTATTTAGAATAGCCAAGATATGGAAGCAACCGAAGTGTCCATGAAGAGATGAACGGATAAAGAAGATGTGGCATGGGCTTCCCTGGTGGCGCAGTGGTTGAGAATCTACCTGCCAATGCAGGGGACACGGGTTCGAGCCCTGGTCTGGGAAGATCCCACATGCCGTGGAGCAACTGGGCCCGTGAGCCACAATTACTGAGCCTGCGCGTCTGGAGCCTGTGCCCCGCAATAAGAGAGGCCGCGACAGTGAGAGGCCCGCGCACCGCGATGAAGAGTGGCCCCTGCCTGCCACAACTAGAGAAAGCCCTCGCACAGAAACGAAGTCCCAACACAGCCATAAATAAATAAATTAATTAATTTAAAAAAAAAAGATGTGGCATATATATAAATACACATACATATACACAGTGGAATATTACTCAGCTATAAAAAAAGAATGAAAATTTGCCATTTGTAACAACATGCATGGAGTGGGTGGGTATTACGTTTAGTGAAGTAAGTCAACAGAGAAAGACAAATACTGTATGCTATCACTTATACGTGGAATCTAAAAAGATAAAACTGAATGAATTAAAAAAAAAACAAAACAGATTTACATATATAGAGAACAAACTACTGGTTACCAGTAAGGAGAGGGAAGGGAGGAGGGGCAAAATAGGGGCAGTGGATTAAGAGGTTCAAACTATGACACGTAAAATAAATTAGCTACAAGGATATATTGTACAGCACAGGGAATATAGTCATTATTTTATAATAACTTTAAATGGAGTATAATTAATAAAAATATTGAAGTGCTATGTTGTACACCCGAAACTAATATAATATTGTAAATCAACTATACTTCAATATTTGTTAAAAAAGATGCAAGTTCTGCAGTATGCAACTTGAGTTTTTACCAATTATGTTCTAGGACGATAAACCATTCTTTGAAGAAAAAAATTCTACTCATACATATTTTTTCAGTTATCTTCCCTTTTCCATCCTCATTTTATCTGCAGTGTCACTACCCTTTCCAGGCAACCATCATTTCTTACCTGGACTTCTGCAATGGTCTCCTAATAGTTGTTCCTCCTACTCACAGTCTTGAAGCCCCCAGCATTCTTCTACCCTACTTTCCGAAACCTTTACTCACAGATTCAAAGTCCTCTGACTCCTTCTTCCTTATTTATCCTCATCTCTCACACTTTCCTCTTTCACCAAAGCCACTGCCCCCAACACACCCCTACATTTATATTGATTAACATTGTACTTCCCAGGTCCTAGAACAATGGATGCACTCTTCTGCATCACGTCTTTTCACATGCTGTTCCTTTACTGAGACTGTCCATCTCCTCCTGCCTTCACTTGATTTTTACTTATCCTTCAGACATCAATTAAGGTACCCTTTTCCTGGGGATCTTTCCATGACACCCTAAGCTGGGTTATGTGCTCTTTATCTCTTTAGCACTTAACAATCTGAAGTTATTTTGCTCTCTGTTACCTCTCTCTAAACTGTAACTCCCATGAGAGCTGGGGGTTCAGGCTCTTGTTCACCACTCTATTCCTGTTACTGTTAAATTCAGAAATCCTTATTTTGTTAATAGAAACGGGTAAAAATTAGAACAGAGGAGTCAATCGCAGTGAAAGAATTGTAATTCCGCTATACTGACTGCACTGACAATGGGCTCAATCAAAAATATTCATTGCCCACCATGTCTTTTTTTATTGTGTGAGCATTATAGGACTTGGACTCAGAAGACCTTGGGCAATTTCCTTTCACCGTCTCTGAATTTTTTTTTCCTTTTCTGAAATTTTTTCTTCATTTCTTCAATGGCTTAAGCAATACCTATATTAAAGTGATATAGGAGAACTGATGAGACGAGATAAAGTGAAAGCCTTTTGTAAAACAAACAATGGTACAAATACATACATATCATTATATACATATATGTATCACTGACTAATCCATGTTGCCCAAAGTCTAATGGCTTATTTTTAATCCATCAGTGCTTTCTACTATTAATTTCCAATATTTTAATAAAGCCCAGGATAAACACAAATTTACCTTTCCTGTTCTGAAGTCTAAAACCCTTGTTTTAAAACACTTGTCATCCAATATCAATTTTATGAGCAGATCCTTAAGTATTATATTTGCTATGTATTAAATTAACATTCTTGATCCGTTTACTAAAGTAAGAAATGATTGGTTTGGGCTAAGGGCCACACTAACATTGTAAGAGTTCGTTATTTCATTTGAAACAAAGAAAAAACAACAAAATTTTTAAAGGAGACTACTGTTTCTCAATGAAACATTATATTCAGGATTTCTACCACAATTAAAAGGCTTCACTTTTCAGAAAGATTCTTTTCTCTTAAAAAAAACAGAGGAAACAAAGTCATAAATTTCCTGAGGTGAAAGAACATATAATAAACAGTGTCTTATTCCCCAGTGTCCAAAATGGTGAAATAAAATGGATATATATGATAAACATAAATATAAATGGAAATGGTACATTCTCAATGAATGTTTATTATGACTGTTGCAGTTATTCAGCATATTATACTCTGTTAAATAATGTATGTTGAACTGAAATAGTGAGACCAAGGACAACTAGCTCTTTTAAGCCAAATTCAAGAAGTTGTTAACACCAGCACATAAGTTCTACAACTGTTTAAAATACTGAAACGAGAAGATGGAAATAAATGAAAAAGTCAAACTCCGAAATCTCTCATATGCTTTCAATACTATATTTTAAAAGTATCAGTCATAGATAATATCAACCAAGTACTTTTCCCAGCAAGGAGCTATTGTGTGGGCAGAATACTGACTTTTGCAAGCACCTGTCAGTCATTTAAGGGGGTCAGGATCTATCAGTTATTTGTACATATCTTAGATGCTAGGCATCGTAAACCATGTATAGTCACGGTAGACTTATAAAAAGCTAGTCACATTCTTGCAAAGCATGTTTTATGATAAACACACCACAAACAGAAACTATCACTGCTACTGAGGGGCAAAATCCAGCTGGGTTTCTTTATCCCTAACCCCAGTTTCAGCTGCAGGTTTTTTCTAGTAAGAACAGTAGTTTGGTTTACTCAACACTGTAGAAGCAAGGGTGTGGTCACCCTTCTCCAAATAATATTACAAATGGATTTTCCCTGAACTCTTGCAGCAACAGGATCTTTAAGTGGTTACTGGTAGGAAAAGGTGAGATTAAGGTCAAAATGTCTGAAAAATAAAAATTAACAAAAGCTTTCAAGGACCACCCTAGAGACAATGGAAGCTGGGGTATTACTGAGACCACGAAGGTAATACAGCACAGAACACGAATATTTTTTAAGCTTTCAACATGGGGCCCCAGTAACAGTTGAACATACGGTTTTGCCAGCTCTCCTTCTGAGTATGGACAATTTGATCCCAAATTAATCCAGTACACTAATAACCATGCCAAATACAGATCAATCACAATTCCTTCATCATCATCATCAGAAGAGGGCTAAATGGGGACTTCCCTGGTGGTCCAGCGGTTAAGAATCCCTCTTCCAAAGCAGGGGACATAGGTTCGATCCCTAGTCAGGGAACTAAGATCCCACATGCCGAGCGGCAATAGGGCGGGGCAACAGAGCCCACACACGCCAACTAGAGAGCCCGCGCACCACAACTAGGGAGAAGCTAGCACACCCCAACGAAGAGCCTGTGGACTGCAACGAAAGCCAAAAATTATTTTTAAAAAATTTAAAAAACAGAACTAAATATAAGATCAAATTCAGAACAATCAATGAAACGTTTCTTTTAGCGTTTCTAAAACACTACCAACTAGAGAGATAGGGAAAATTAGACCAAGGAAGCCTTTTCTAAGTCAGGGATAAATGGGAGTGTACTTAATAAATTATTAAGTGTATCCCGTCTCCCTGGCTAGCTGACAGAGTAAAAACGGACCGCTATCCGTAGGTATGCACCCTGGCTCGCATGGTCTGTGGTTGCATCCCCCAGACAGCTTGGCTATTCTAAAATAAACTCTACGTCGACGCCATTTGCTCTGCCTGACGCCTGGAATGAGCATTATGAGCCCAGCATGTGCCAAGAACAACGCTCCACACTCCCTTCTCGTTACCTTCGAAGCACGCTCTGTGCGCTGACAAGGAAGCGGAGGCCCAAGCTCACACAGGGGCCCTGGCACTAAACCACCGTGTAACTTTCACCTTGTTGAAATGAGGGCAAGGGCGTGACTCAGATGCTCTAAATACTCACTAGGCTGGTAGTATTTGTGACGTTAACTGTTTTCTTCCGGGCCACTCGCAAGCCGCAAGCCCTCTAGAAGGGTGGGGAAACTGAGGCCAGGCTGTGCCACGCCAGAGGTCACAGAGCCGCTGGCGGGCAGACAGAGGCCTCGAAGGCTGATCTCTGCGAGTCTCAACGTCCGTTTGTTAACACCGCCCAGCTCTTCTGCTTGGCTTACTCGGCCCTGAAATCCCGCAGGTTTTCAGGGGAAGGGACCTGGGCCGAGGCGCTCCCTCCCGTATCGTTTTCCCGTCAGCAGCCTCCGTCGACAGGGGAAAGCGGCAGCCCGCCCGCCGGCCCCACCCGCCACCAGCTGCAGGGCACCGCGCCAGACACAGGTTGCCTGTTCCCAGGCACTACCTCCTCCGCCTTCACCCCTCTGCCGCCTCCGACCTCGCCCTAGCCCTGCTGTGCGCCTGCGCGCCCGGGCCCTAGAGCCCGTGGGCCGGCTGCTCACGTGGGCCGGCTGCTCACGTGGGCCTGCACCTGGCCCCACCGCCTACAGTGGCAAGGCGGGGCCTCGCGCTCACCACGCCCCCTCGCTGCCCCGCCCCCCGAGGGAGCGCTGCAGCCTTGGCCAATTCATGCCCCTCTCGCCCAGCCGGCCGCGCCTGCTTGGCCGCGTGCTGTGTGCGCGTGCGCCAGGTAGGGATTTGGAGGGGGTCGGAAAACTGTTGCGCGGCTAAGGCCGCGAGCTCTACTGGAAGGCGGGGGGCGGGGGGGTCCGGGCAGGCCTGGATGCGGGAGGGGGCGTTTCCTCGGAAAAGGAAGGAAGTGGGTGTCACGGGCTGCACACCCTGCCCTTTTGGGGTTGTCAGAGGAACGTCAGAAAGGACTGCTCCAGATTTCCCCATTTCATGTCTAAATGCAAATCTCTGGAACCCTCACTAACTCCTTCGTGTCATGAACCTCAGCAGTTCCTTCAGAGCAGCACACCCTTCAGTAATGATCATCTCTAGAGCATTCTGCGGGCAGAGTCTCTTCCAGCAGAAGTAGCAGGCTCAGAGTGATGCTCTCCTCCGAGGGCGCCCACCCGGCCATCGGCCGGCCTTCGAGGCCAGTCCAGGTCACGCATACAACTCTAGTGGCACTTCGACTTCTTCCATTAATGTAACCCAATTACAGGTATTCTTGTGCAGCTTTCTTGTGTATGGTCATACGAAGAAAAATATAGGCTAGATGTAGACCGCGATGTTAGATTCAAAACCTGAAATATGTGCCTTATGTCAGTTTTGTATATTCTTATGCCATAGGTCCCTCGATTAAGACACATGTCCCTTGAGAACTAGCTTTTTGTTGTTTTTAACACGACTTAGAAGCTGTCGTGGCCTAAGTTGGGGCATTCCTGATACAGGACTTAGGTGAACATCTGTCCCCCATTTGTCATATTTGTCCCGTGGACAGTTTTTTTAGGTTGATAACCTGGGTGCAAATATAATGGGGAAATAGCTTCAGATCTGCTCCTCTACCCCCAAATTTCATTTCCTGGTTCATAGAGAAGGATTAAGGAACAATGAGAATTGAACCAATAACAAAAAGCATTACTGCTTTGAGGTCTTAAAGTTCTGGTTCATCTTTAACACCTCTCCCCCAAAGATTTTAGAACAGTGACTGTTCATGGATTGATTTTGATCACATGTTTCTTCATAACATTTGAAAGAATATCTTTCCTGCATTTGGATTTGTAGGGGCCTAAACTGAAATTTTGACAGAATGGAAGCGCTGGAAATAGGTTGTGAGGGGAGACGGTGTGGGATAGTAAGGAAGCAAGGATAAGAAGATCCTAGCTGGTGGAGATAACAGAGAGCACTTAGAGAAAGAATGGAGACCAAAAACATGGAGTGGCTGGCAGATCTAGCAGATTATTCTGATAGTAATCATAAGCTGCATTCTTGAGCATCAGGATTTGTATATTGCTTATGGTGACCAAAAAACATGACTATTTTCTCATTTGAGGAGTCCTAAGAGTTCTGGCAATAAAGTAGAAAGATGTAGCGAGAGGGGTGAGAGTTTAGTGCCAGAATGGTCATCTGGGATCCAGTAGATCTCAGTGCACATTGTTTTAGTGTCTCCACCCTACCCCCAACTTGAAAAATCACGGACTAGGGTAAAGGAGTAACGGGGTAAGATACACAGGGCTCTGCCTGTATCTGGATGCTGTTGTGGAAATTCCTGGAGCAGGTATAGCCAGTAAGGGCTCACCTGCTAAGTCTAACTTAGGCCTGCAAATTGGAAGGCACCTGATAACTTACTCAATGATGAGCTCCTTAAGGTAAAGACCCTGTGTACCCACTGTAGATCTTTTCCATCCTGAACCTCCCAAATAATGATCAAAGATCTAGTTTGGGGGGTCCTTGTGGCAACCTGTAGTTCTCCTGAAATCAAGTTCTTGAGACTGCTTGCTGAAGGAATTGTACATTTCAAAAGTATAAAGCCCATGGTTGAAGATTTTTAAAAACACAAAAAAACCTGTTTCAGTTCACTTTGGGGGTGAGGGGGCAGGTCTCATCTTGCAACAGGTGCAGATTGTTCAACACAATATTCAGAGAGGTATTCAACTGGCTACACTATTTTGTCAAATCCTAGTTCCAGGGTCCCTACTCCAACTCCCTTCAGAGCCCTAATGCTTCCCGCTCCTTGTAAAAGATAAAAACTCAGGTGTAAAACTGAACAGTATTTTGACTTCCCACCCCGTGAGGCTGAAGAGGAGGAAGAGGTGGAAGGGGAAGGTAGGTTGTACCCGGAGCAAAGTCCTGAAGATAGAAGAATAAGCCTCAAAAGCTGAGATCCTGAAGATAGAAGAATAAGCCTCAAAAGCTGAGATCCTATGGTGATTGATTAGTCTAGTTAGCCCGTCCAGAGCTAAAGGTTAAACACAGGCTAACAACAGCCCAGAAGAGAACAACTGGATAATTCATTAATTGTCTTTCTGTTTATATACCCTCCCCCCCTCACTTTCTAGGCTAATGTAGGTTCTGTCTTGATTAGAGGCAAATTTTTGGAACTAGACAGGATCTTGGAGCTCATGGCTCATTCTCCTCACCTGGCATGTGAACAAACAAGTTAAGCATTAACAGGTGACTTGGCCAAAACCACACAGCTAGTTAGTGGTAGAGCTAGGATTAGAACCCCTCTCTCCCTCTTCAGAGCCAATTACTCTTCCCGTTTGTCTCCTAAATGGCCAACAATTTCTTCCCACCCTGTATGTGCATGCCACGCCATCCTTCTACAGGTAGAGTCTCTTTTCCCTCCCCTTGACTTGGTTTGTGACTTCATTTAACCAGTAGGATGCAGTGGAAGTGACATTCTCGGACTTTCACGCTCAAGCCCTAAGAGGTCTGGCAGCTTCTGCTTTCCGCTCTGGGAAGTCAGCCTCCATGCATTAAAGAAGCTTGGGTTACATTGCTGAGTGATGAGACACAGCACATGAGTGGTGAGGCAATGCGCAAGAGAGGCCTTCTTGGACCTTCCATCCCAGCCCAGCCACAAGCTGAAGGCAGCTGAGTGAGTGACTCCCACCAAATCACATGGAGCAGGAAATCTACCCAGCTGAGCACCATCCCAATTCCTAACCCAGAGAATCACGAGAAGCAGACAACTAAGAGACCACTACATCCTCTGCCTTCCTCTGTTCACTTGATTATCATAATTAAGAAATCAAGACATTAGACTACGGTTAGGCTTCAGAAGAATATCACGGAAGCTCGTCAACCAAACGGTTCCATGTTTGTCAACAGCTCTCATCAAGACAAGGTGGGGGCTTCCCTGGTGGCACAGTGGTTGAGAGTCTGCCTGCCAATGCAGGGAACGCGGGTTCGGGCCCTGGTCTGGGAAGATCCCACATGCCGCGGAGCAACTAAGCCCGTGCACCACAACTACTGAGCCTGCGCGTCTGGAGCCTCTGCTCCGCAACAAGAGAGGCCGCGATGGTGAGGGGCCCGCGCGCCGCGATGAAGAGTGGCCCCCACTTGCCGCAACTGGGGAAAAGCCCTCACACAGAGGCGAAGACCCAACACAGCCAAAAATAAAAATAATTAAAAAAAAAAAAAAGACAAGGTGGTTTTCTGCTTCAAACTTGACACTAACACTGTAAATGACAGTTTATTAATTTGCTGACCAAACAACCCTGCTATGGGTCTATTAACTTTTACTTAGCATTTAACGCTAAAAAAATTTTCTCCAAATCCTAATGTTCTCTAATGATGCATCACAGACCACCAGAAAACTTAGTAGCATAACACTACTTTGCTCAGTACTTTGCAGTTTGGGCAGGACTCAGTGGGTACAGCTGGTCTCTGCTCCACTCAGCACCAGCTAGGGATGGTTTGAAGGCGGGTTCTCCTGTGTCTGGAGGTTGGTGGTGGGAAGAAGGCTTGAACAGCTGGAGGCTAGAACTGTCGCTAAGGAGCCTCCCATGTGGTCTCTCCAGCAAGGTGGTTTCAGGCTAGCTGGTACTCTCACAGGTGTGTCTTAGGGATCCTAAGACAAAGTTCTGAGAAAGGAATCCCAGCAGGAGCTTTGTCACTTTGCATGACTTAGCTTTGGAAGTCAGGTGACAACCCTTCTGCCCTGTCATTGGCCCACCCATATTCCAGGAAATGGGACATAGGCCCCACCTGTTGATGGAGGGATGCCATCGTCACACTGTTAGAAGGACATGTGGGAAGGGCATGTGTTTGGAAAACACAACCCCACCTCAGCTTTTAAACTCTGCATCTGAATTTCACCCTAGGGATAAAATCTTGATAGAAAAACTAATCCCAGGAGCTTTGACATAAAAAAAAAAAAAAAAAAAAGTTATTTCTATTTGCAACCCCTATGAAAGTTAATTCATTTTTCCTATAGATGTCTTGGTTTGGAGGCTACAGTTTAATCTCCTTCTTCCCCAGGTTTTTCAGAACTGGGGAGAGGAGGATATGAATAATCTACTATTACGGCTGTTTTGTAAACCCCTCACCTCTTAAAAAAAAATCGATTCTCTGCTTACAGTTGAAACAAGTAGGGTATTCATGGCAAGGTTGCTCTTGTGACCACATATTTTAAAGAAAATTAGTTTTGCATGTTCTGTAACAAGTTGCGGATGACTACTAATAACTCATGTTTCTACATCCACATGCATGCAGGCAGGCACACAAACCACACTCGTTCAGTGTGGATTCGTTCAGGAATCTTTTATTCCCAATGGATTTCTAGCTTCTCAGCTCAGCTTACCTGGTATCTTTTTTTTTTTTTTTTTAACACCTGGCAATGTCACACCAAAGGTATGTGGTGCCTTTTAAACTGTTGCCTAGCAACACTCAAATGCTCAGGACAGGAAGCAACGTGTGCAGTATCTCCCTGTCATTCTGGTAGGCATCATTCTGTGCCTAAGACTTAAATTAGCCAAACTGAGGTTTTTTTCTGTGGACAGCAAAACTAACATTTCTATTATTGCAAAAACATGCCCTAGGACATGTACCAATCAGAGAAAAGCTGTTATATTTCTATGGCATTTTGTAGTTCTTTTGAAATTGTCAGAAGTAAAAATAAATATCCAGTAGAAATTATCCATATATTCTTTGCAGATTATCATGCCTATATTAAATACTTTTCTATCTGTGGTCTAACCATTAAACCTAGTTTTTCCAGCTTATTTTCCTAAACTGTGTTTTCATCATAATTCAAAGCTATGATTTTATGAAGCTTTTAACATTAGCTTTCCAGACTATCTCTGTAGATTCCACTTTGAAGTTTACCAGATAGCTGCATTACCAAAAACTTCGGTACATATCAAATGTTTGCCCTTTCAATTGTCTTCTCAACAAGGTGATTTCAGAGATTTTGCTGGTCAACGGACTCCTAACATTTCACTCCTATAAATTAAAGTTACCACTAACAGAATCCATCAGTGAACAAAATATCTTTAATAATGTGAATTATTACCCTTTACTTATTGGGAATGTTTCACTGACATAGTCTATCTTTCTTAAAGCTGAGAAGTCCAAGAATACTTTTGCAAGAAGTACAGCAGAAGGAAGGGTGACACTGCTCCTAGCCGAAACATTTTAACATTTCAGTTCATTGTAAAAGAAATGAATTTGTTTTTAAAACTATATTTTAGGAAAAAGAAAATTGGGTTACTTGCCCAAGAATGGTTAACACAACAAGTGCTGTGAGGCGTTAACTTTAATCTTGTAAAAGAAATGAAACTGCTATGAAGAATCACAGAGTGCATCTTTGTCACAAGCTGATGAGATGCATTACTTTTCAAGTAGTTTAAGAAGAGGAGCCCTGTCTCACATAAAGTCGCTGGATGAACACACCTGCCCAAATAAGGCAAGGGCCGGCCAGCATCCCGCCATTGGTTCCAAGCTTCTGTGTGTGCCCCTTCTGCAAAGCTACGTTAACCAAGGCAGCTGAGTGTTTTTTTTTTTTTAACATCTTTATTGGAGTATAATTGCTTTACAATGGTGTGTTAGTTTCTGCTTTATAACAAAGTGAATCAGTTATACATATACATATGTCCCCACATCTCTTCCCTCTTGCATCTCCCTCCCTCCCACCCTCCCTATCCCACCCCTCTAGGTGGTCACAAAGCCCCGAGCTGATCTCCCTGTGCTATGCGGCTGCTTCCCACTAGCTATCTATTTTACATTTGGTAGTGTATATATGTCCATGCCACTCTCTCACTTTGTCCCAGCTTACCCTTCCCCCTCCCCATACCCTCAAGTCCATTCTCTAGTAAGTCTGCATCTTTATTCCCATCTTGCCCCTAAGTTCTTCATGACCATTTTTTTTTTTTAGATTCCATATATATGTGTTAGCATACGGTATTTGTTTTTCTCTTTCTGACTTACTTCACTCTGTATGACAGTCTCTAGGTCCATCCACCTCACTACAGAGAACTCAGTTTCATTCCTTTTTATGGCTGAGTAATATTCCATTGTATATGTGTGCCACATCTTCTTTATCCATTCACCTGTCGATGGACACTTAGGTTCCTTCCATGTCCTGGCTATTGTAAACAGAGCTGCAATGAACATTTTGGTACATGACTCTTTTTGAATTATGGTTTTCTCAGGGTATATGCCCAGTAGTGGGATTGCTGGGTCGTATGGTAGTTCTATTTTTAGTTTTTTAAGGAACCTCCATACTGTTCTCCATAGTAGCTGTATCAATTTACATTCCCACCAACAGTGCAAGAGGGTTCCCTTTTCTCCACACCCTCTCCAGCATTTATTGTTTGTAGATTTTTTGATGATGGCCATTCTGACAGGTGTGAGATGATATCTCATTGTAGTTTTGATTTGTATTTCTCTAATGATTAATGATGTTGAGCATTCTTTCATGTGTCTGTTGGCAATCTGTATATTTTCTTTGGAGAAATGTCTATTTAGGTCTTCTGCCCATTTTTGGATTGGGTTGTTTGTTTTTTTTAATGTTGAGCTGCATGAGCTGCTTGTAAATTTTGGAGATTAATTCTTTGTCACTTGCTTAATTTGCAAATATTTTCTCCCATTCTGAGAGTTGTCTTTTTGTCTTCTTTATGGTTTCCTTTGCTGTGCAAAAGCTTTTAAGTTTCATTAGGTCCCATTCGTTTATTTTTGGTTTTATTTCCATTTCTCTAGGAGTTGGGTCAAAAAGGATCTTGCTGTGATTTATGTCATAGAGTGTTCTAAGGCAGCTGAGTTTTGAAAGCAACTACACACTCACAGAAATTCTCAGGCAAGTAAGTTTCATTTAGAAATGAGAAGGTTACTGAAATTAATATAAGTTGTTTTCATCATTTCCCCCACCCGCACCCCCAAAAAACAGTAAAGAATGATTTGAACCTGCCTTGTTAACATCTGACTCAAATTGAACTGAGGCCATTAGCTCTGCGACTCTATAGAGGATCTGACAGGGTCAGATCCGTAGGGGTTCTCTTAATCCCACAAGAGTGGTTCAACGGGTGTTTCAGGTTCCCTGTGTGTTTGCTCCACCCTAGAGAAAGGTCCCTGGGGACTCACTTGATGGCCCTTTCCAGGCCGGCAATAAGACTGCAATTGGAACTCAGTTTAAAAACTAAAGAATTGCTTGTCATTTCAGCAAATCTCTCTGAGCACGATTTTCCTCCTTGGTAAAATGAAGATAATCCCCCATGCCCTACTTTTGCACAAGAATGTTTGTGGGGGGAAAAAAAATCAGACAATAAGGAACGTGAATTGAACATTTCCCATGATCTAGACCCTCTTCACGCATTACAAGCGTCATTCCACCAAATCCTCATAATGACTTTATGAGATAGGTCCAGAGATCAGACTGAGGCTTAGAGAAGTTAAACGCCCAGCCCACGCCATATCAAGATGTGAACTGACTTCTAACTACTAAGCTAGTCGACCTCCAATACAAGATATATGAAAACAGCTGTTAAACGGTAAAACACTAGGTCAGTGTCCAATATCACTATTATCAAAACTTCCTAGTTGTGAATCTTTATTTAAAAGTTACATATGTGTATATGTGTATGTGAACATCTTCATATATTATTTTTATAAGTTTCTATCTGTGTCGATTTGGGGGAGGGATGATGTTTCTATTCAGATGACTTTTTAGAGGGCAGTGACATATGATCAGTGTAGAATATCTGGAAAATAAAGAAGAGTCTTAAGAGGTACAAATGTGATGGCAAGTCACACATAGAAGCATGCTGGTATAGCAGCAACCTTCATTTCCCCAAAAAAGAAGGCCATTAGAGCACACCAGCACATAGTTAGAACTCTGATATTTGTTAAGTGAGGGTCAGGATGACATACTGACCATAGCAAGTTGTCATAGGTTTTCAGCTATAATTAGTTCAGACAAATGAAAAGGATTGCATGCTAAGCAACAAAATGATTCAACAGAAAAAAAAAAAAAAAAAATGATTCAACAGAGGTAGGATTTAGCAGACACCTGGAGACTCTAGATTTGCTAAGATCCCTGAAGAAACGTTCATTCCTAGCAATTCCAGGTCTAGAAGAAAGGTTTCGGTGGTAGAACAGTCTGCATGGGGTGATGCAGGAGGTATTCATTTGTAAAGAATGACCTGAGTATTGACTCAGGCGACTGTTCATTCTGGGATCAGAGCAGAGGGTCAGCGAATTCCTAGAATTCAGAGTTGTACCTTGGCTGTCAGAAGAACATTTGAGGCAGGCATGTGTGTCGAAAGCAGGAGACGGGACTCTCACCATGAGAGGCTCTGTCAAAGGAGGAGATTATTGCTAGAAGTGAGCAGTCAGGAATGTCTGGCTGTGCTTTTAGGTAACTGCTGGAAAGCAGAAATCTAAGGCACGAGCTGGAGGATGCCACAGGACTGGAAAGACTTCCAAGGAGCCGGTTGAGAATGTGTTCAGAGGCGAAAGAATCTCCCCATGACGTCAAATGTATCTGCCCCTATCTCCATTCCTATCAAAATCGGAGGCCCGTTTTGTCTTTCCCTGAGCTCTCTTCAATTCCCTTCTAATGTCAACTTCGCTCACACTGAGAGGAATGACACATTCATACGGTTTCCCCGGACAGGGTCCGGGGGAAGGCCCTTCCCCAGGTTCAGGGGCTGCAATGAACCCTCTGAAACCACCACTTTTTCATTCAAACGTAATCCTAAACCATCTCTGTCCCCCCTCGATTCTTTCTATGGCATCTTTAGCTACTAACTCGGAAAGCGAAAATTCCAGGAAAAAATATGATCGTGGTGGGGTACACACACACAAACACCCCACACCCTCCAAGTGCCCCCAGTGACATGTTAAGCACTTTTCCCAAGATTGTGAACAAAGTTCCCCAATCCCATTAATCCTACCCTTTGTTCTTTTGTAAGCACGAGCAATCCAGTTCTCTGATTCCTCGGCAGTTATAGGCCACACGTGGAAGAAGAGAAAGAACTGACCTTAATCTCTTTCAAGAAAACTTTCCTGGGACTTCCCTGGTGGCGCAGTGGTTAAGAATCCGCCTGCCAATGCAGGGGACATGGGTTCGAGCCCTGGTCCGGGAAGCTCGCACATGCCACGGAGCAACTAAGCCCGTGCGCCACAACTACTGAGCCTGCGCTCTAGAGCCTGCGAGCCACAACTACTGAGCCCATGTGCCACAACTACTGAAGCCCGTGCCCCTACAGCTCGTGCTCTGCAACAAGAGAAGCCACTGCAGTGAGAAGCCCGCGCACCACAACGAAGAGTAGCCCCCGCTCACTGCAACTAGAGAAAGCCCGCGTGCAGCAACGAAGACCCAACGCAACCAAAAGTAAATAAATAAAATAAATAAATTTATAAAAAAAAGAAAGAAAGAAAACTTTCCTGCGCTGACAGTTCACGTAATTCTGTGACCTGAATCCTCTTAGACACTTAGTATAGACTTAACTATACTACACTTATGTTACGTATAAGGGAGCATGAACTTTGTCACTCAAATGAAATAATTTGCTTAAACAGTAGGTACCAAGTCTTACCCCTTAAGCACAGAAGGTGCTTAATACATCCATTAATTTAAAAAACACAAACCCTAGCATATCTGAAATATCAGGAAAGGAAGTTTTCAATTCATGTAATTGTTTCCTGTTATACACTAACCAAACAGTAATTTGACCTTACCCCAGTCTTCCTTTCCTTAAAAAAAAGAAAAAAGAAAAAAAACCTTTTCAATTTTCATTTCTCATAGGCAGTTTTAATAAAGAACCACTAAAAAGGAATCAAACAGGGAGATTTATGCTGCTCAGGCAACAAAATTAGCAAACAATGAAAGCCGTATGAGGTGCTAAAGGTTAAAAAAAGAAATATCAACTGTAATCCTTGCCTTCAGTGCTTTACCACCAAATAATCACTGTTATCCACTGCTTCATTCATTCTTTGCCTCACGCTAGCAACTTTACAGCTGTTCTCGCCTTCCCTCTTATTCCAATAATTTCTTCATTCATCAATAGTAACCATCAACCAATGCTTCTTACCAACTGCATAGTGACCATAGTGTCATCACAAGTTACCTCCTATAGGTTATCTCACTATTGTATCGGTAAGCCCAACAAAATGCTATTTGTAGAGCAAAGAAGCACATTTAATTACACAGGGCACTTAAATCATCCAGGCTCCTAATCCCAATTTTGAAATGCCTATATCCTTACTCTCAGAAAAAAATTCACACATTGGTCAATCATTTCACACAAGAAAGGAGTTCGGTGCTAATATTCAATAAACTTTCTTTCAAAGAAATTTGGATATTTTCTCAGTAACGCTTTTTTTTTTTCTCCCTTTAGATTATGAAAAATAGAGAGCTGTTCATTTACTGAGTACGTTTAAAATTAATTTTGACTTCCTGTATTTCTGTTTACACATGTTATTAGTTATGGGCAAAAACTATTCAGGGTATAGTTAATGAGACATTTTTCTCAAGTGATCATATTAAGTTTCCTAGAGGAGATTGGACTTGCATTTTTGATGCGTTCATTTAAGTTTCAGGATGAATATTCTGAAGAAGAAAAGATATTCTGATACAAACTTAGGAAGTAAATTGGATTTCTTTTTTTGTTTCCATTTCTTAAATGAGATCTAGCTAAGACTAAGTTGTACTCCACGTCTGATAGTAATGAAACTGCTTCCTCTTTTTTCTAGCATTCTATGTCATTCTTCCCTGATTGCCAAATAGACGTTTTATTTTTATATATAGCCATGTCTATGTTAAACACAGTATATGTTTTAAAATAATTTAATACACACTGTAAAATACTTAGGTGGATGTCTTCCCCAGGAAGAGTCAGAGGGTTGACCCAAGTTGGGGCCATTTATGGTGACGACCTAGCAAAATAATCAGGAAGAAAAACTATTCCAAGTTCCTGTTCTAGTGATTTCATCTACAGAATGCCAGCTGGTTTCAGCATTTCCCTGTTTATATGAATACTAATTTCAAGCTTTTCAAAAAGACCTTATTTGATTCAAGAAAGTCAGGAATAGGACATGAGCGGGTGGTCCAGTGTCTAATGCAGCCTATGTGCCTCAGGTTTAAAACCAACTGGTGAGATTCTGGCGTCTGCAGAAGTCTATGGGATCTTTATTCTCGGCTATATAATCTTCCAGATTAAACCAGAAATAATCTGTGTGCACCCCTAGAAAGTAAATAATCAGACATAGCACTGCTCTTCCCCATTTCCTACTCTCACACGTGACTTTGCATGTGATTATCTAAAGCCTGCAGGCCTGATATTTTCCCTAAAATCCTGCCATTACAAGTATTATATAACCAGCCCGCTGTTGTTTCCAATTTAAAAATATTTTTAAAAAGTGACAAAACCAGCCTGCAATAAATGTGATTTAAGGATAAGTCTCTAAGTAACCTCACCAAGAGATTCTGAGGTAGATCTAAAACCCTTTCTTCCAACTCTTTGCCCAATTGATCCATCTTTAAATACTTTAAAATACATTATGTATAGTAAAGAAATATTTCTGACCTGAGTATATGGAGGTTCCCTGGGACTGAGGGAAGTTCACTTGAAATAGATTTTTCTTTTTCGCAAGAATTCAGCTTTTGCAGAATTAGTTCTGATGCGAATAATATTTTCACATAATTGCAAGCACATTTTTTATTCTGTGTAAATTTCTAGAGATGTTGCTCAAGGAAGCAACTAATGCAAAGCTTTGTTAAGAGGAAAAAAGCATATTTAAAATTAAAAAAAAAAAGTAAACACTGAAGTTACCTAAAAGGAGCCTGAACACAGAAACAGCATGGGAACATTTTTAAGAGTTGAAATGTATAAAAATATGTATATTTTTAAAAGTTCAGAAATTGATCCAAATAGATATGAGATGAAAATGACATCACAAAACAGTGTGGAAACATGGACAATTCAATACTTGACATTGAGATAACTGGGTAACATTCTAGGGGGAAAATTCATATCTTTCTCCAGGAAAATTTCCAAATGGATAAAATATTTGAAGACACACAATGAAAAGTACTCAAGCCCTAGAAGAAAAACAGGATGCTCTCTTAATGATCTTGGAGTAGAGTTGCCCTTTCCAACAATGAGTCGAATCCAAAAGCCATAAAAGAAAATACTGATAAATTCAATTACATAAAAATAAAACTTTTGTGTTAAAAGCCATCCCCAGCAAGTCAAAAAACAAATGAGAATGTAAGATAAAAATATTTCCAACTCATATTACTAATGAAGATCTTACCTTCCTAATATAAAAGAGTTTTTTCAAATAAGGGGGAAAAAGGACTAACAGTCCAATAGAAAATCTTAAAAGAGATAAACAATGAAAAATTGAGATACCATTTTTCTCCAATCACTCACCAAAAAAACCTAAAAGATCGATAACACCAAATGGAAAATAAACATTCTCATATATTGCTGATGGAAGGGTAAATGAGTGCAATGTCTAAATTAGTACAAACACAGGGCATTTTTGCAATAGCTACTAAAATGTCTAACGACTGTATCTTTGACTAGCAATTCTACCTTTCTGGGTATACTTGGGAAGTAACCACCCATAAGGTTGTTCACTGCAGAACTGTTTATTAAAAACAACCCGAATGTCAAATAAATTATGGTACATCCATACAGTGTAATACGATACAGCTGTACATGAAAAAACAAAAGTGAAAGGATTTGCATATTGATACAAAAAGATCTCCAAGAAATAAGTGAGAAAAAAGTGAAGGCTCAACAGTGTACTCAGGACTTTACCTTTTGTGTAAAAAGAAAGAAGCCCATATCGAAATTTGCTCATATGTGCTAAAGAACTCATGTATACACACACACAAGTAATAATAACTTCCAGGGTGTGCCGTCTCTGTGCACGGTCTAGGATGGTTGAGAATTAGGTGGATGGAGAACAGGATGGGATGAGATATATAATTTTTGGATTCCTTGATTTTTTTTTTCAATAATGTACTTATTACCTAAAAGGTGGATTAAAAATTCCTCCCCCATAGTGCTCTGCACCCTCCATAATGTTACAAGGTACAGAGTTGACTTGCTATGCTTGAGACTTCTCCAAGGGCAGATGTTATGTATCCCCAGTGCCCCTCATCAAACCTAATACTTAGTAGATGCTCAAGAAAATGTTTGTTGAACCAAATAAATGTACAATTCATAACGTTTAAAAAAAAATAATGTACATATTACCTATTCAAATAGTACTGAGTAAGCGTAAATTACTCTTTTTACCCAATCTAAGCCTAGTAGATGATTACATTTACTTTACTTCTGGTTATTTATCTCTCTTTTTTTAAAATTAATTAATTTATTTTTGTCTGCCTTGGGTCTTAATTGCTGCACGCAGGCTTTCTCTGGTTGCGGCGAGTGGGGGCTACTCTTCGTTGCAGTGTGCGGGCTTCTCATTGCGGTGGCTTCTCTAGTTGCGGAGCACAGGCTCTAGGTGAGAGGGCTTCAGTAGTTGTGGCGCACGGGCTTAGTTGCTCCGTGGCATGTGGGATCTTCTCGAACCCATGTCCCCTGCATTGGCAGGCAGATTCTTAACCACTGCGCCACCAGGGAAGTCCCTGGTTGTATATCTCTTTAATGACACATTTTCTAAAACTGCACCTTGTGCTAGAAATTGAAAATTAATTAGGTTTGGGTGAAATTTATTATTGAAAGAGTAAATTGCAAAAATCATTTAAATTATATATTTGACTTTTCTTAGTCAATTTAGGCTTTCCTTGTACAACTCTGTCCTTATGTCTCAGCTTCAAATAAAATCATTCCATTTTGCTTAGAAATATATGAGAACATTCACTGATCAAGGAACCTAACCTTGTCACTGAAGAATTTTAATCAATTTGAAGCTTTTACAAACATATAAGCATGTCAAAGGTTTTTTTTTTTAACGTTAAGCTTTACATTTTTTATCATGGGCATGAGGTTTGACTGAAGAAGTTAATTGGCCATCTGCATTTCTTATCCATTTTTCCTCCTTCTTAAGTGGAATATAATATCTTACTTTTACCCTAAGATTAAAAATCATTTCCTCAAGTGGTAGGAAATTGTCTTCGGCACCTGCACGGACATATTCCTGGCTATATAATATTATTACCAAACTACACCATATTTATCTTAGAGATCTTTTGACTCTTTACCTTTAAATACAATAATTTTTTTTTTAAACTTGACACAATTAAGATTTTATCCCAGTTCATTCCAAACACAATTTAAACTTCAAGAACTCCTTTAAAAAGAAGCCTGTTTCAGGCTTCCCTGGTGGCGCAGTGGTTGAGAGTCTGCCTGTCAATGCAGGGGACGCCGGTTCGAGCCCTGGTCTGGGAAGATCCCACATGCCGCGGAGTAACCAGGCCCGTGAGCCACAGTTATTGAGCCTGCGCGTCCGGAGCCTGTGCTCCGCAACAAGAGAGGCCACGATAGTGAGAGGCCTGCACACCGCGATGAAGAGTGGCCCCCACTCGCCCCAACTAGAGAAAGCCCTCGCGCAGAAACGAAGACCCAAGACAACTAAAAATAAAATAAATAAATATTTAAAATATATATATATATATATATATATTAAAAAAAAAAAAGAAGGCTGTTCCTCCACCGGCCTCCAGATATCTGCCCTCAACCCACCCTGCAGGTATCTTTTGAAACACTTCCCCTAATTATTAAATAATTAATTGTATGATTTGTCGTTTCATGTTTTGTCTCCCCGATAGAATACAAGGATATGAACCAAATCTCTCCTATTTGCCACAATATATTCCCCAGGCCGGAAGAAAGTGTAACAAGGGGCCTTGTACATAGTACATTCTCAATATACATTTGTTGAATAAGTGGACAAATGAATTGCCTTTGTTTCTCCCCAACATCTTTTCATGTGTTAGAAATCTAAGCTCCTGGAGGTCGAGGCTGTCTCAAAGGAGTTGGGAAGGTATAGCTAGCACAGCACCAAACCAAATTATATAGCTTATTCATTTATTACGAATGAAGCAATCATGTATCAGTGGCAACAGTAATATTGACAGACCCAGAATTCAACATCCTTGAAATAATAGAACTTGGCTGGCTTGCTTAGAAATAATGCTGAAAATTTCAAAATATATTTTATACCAATAATCCTGACAACTAGCATTTCTTACACTTTATTCAGAATATCAACTAAAGCCATGAGGTGTTACCTATCTCCAAAATAGGTTCTAGGGGGAATCCATTTTACCTCCAGCTGGCAGTTTTGGGGGGTTTTTTTTCCAGAAAGACCAGCAAAATTGAGCCAGCATTGGATATTAAAAATATTTACAGGATGTACAAAGGGAAAGTATATCTTCCGTTGAAAATGGTTTAATTTTCCTTGGGTTGTTATAATGACAATTTCCTTAACCTGATAAGATAACAGATTTTTAAATGTAATCATGTATTTATTTTACGGTTTGCACAAGATGTACCTTTAGTACATCCAGATTTTCATAACCCATCAAACAGTTTTTCAGTATGTGTTATGGCAGGATATTCTAGAACTGCCAAGAAAAGTAAATTCACAGAGCTGCCTGCAACTCACTAACTATAACAAATTAGCATAAGCAGCCCCATTTTAGAAGGAATGGCTTTTACAAGTTACACAGAAAAATAATGTGATTTTGCATTTATATCATTAAAAACTGTTCATACAGTACACGGTTTTATCATGAATATTAAACATAGCCCAGACTGTTTAACATAGCTAGTTAGTCTATTTGAGGTGGAACTCCTTAATGAAACTGAACTGGTTATGGTCTTAAGAATAACTAGGAAAACTAGCTTAAACGTACCTATTTTTACGGATTTGTTTCTACTTTAAAAAAAAATGCATATCGAATAAAACCTTTCAACACTTGTCAGCTCTCCTGTGAACATACCATATAAATGGACCGGCACCGACTGCCAGGAAAAAATAAAGGCCAAATTACTCTCTTCCACCCATGCTGTGAAGTTCAGAGAGAAATCTGTCCTAGAGCCGTTACAGATAGCATACAATGAGCCATTTAGAGAGAACCGAAGGATGGATAAAATTCTTCAGATTTCTCTGCACATTAGCAAAGATCTTATTTTCTTAGTCACCCTCACAATTTGAAATGCCTCTGGCTGGTTGTTCACAGCACAAAGCAAAGGTGCGTATTTTCCAATATCTAACTTGCTTAAGTTCTATTAATTCCAGCGAAAGGAGTTAATAAGTGCAAATGGCAAAGGAAACTATGACTGCAGGCTTACATTATTACAAACACATCCATAGTGCAATCGGTGGCCAGTGCAGTACTAAAGAGGTATATCATTAGTACCCAGAGTAAACGAGAAACTAAAGAGAGTCAGAATCCGTGCTGTACACTATTCTGGTAAACATGAAACCATTAGGTGATGGTTTATAAGCACCTTAAGAGTATTTTCTTTTTACAGAACCTAACACACCAGCTCCTGAATTTTGTAAACACGGCAGCTTACAACGCAGGACCATCCTTCGGACCCCTCCACTCTGGAGGATGCAGAGAGGAGGAAAAGACCACTAGGCTCAGCCTGCTTTAGGAGGGGCGTCGGGAGTGTGGGGGGCAGGGAAAAAGCAGGGGTGGAGGCCGAGATGCAAACTCAATAAGGTTTAAAGAGGAATTAGGAGATGCCTGTCCTGCCACCAGCTACCACCAAACGACTCATTTCTCAGTCGGACTGCAGACTTTAATTTAGCTCTCCTTTATTCCTCGGACTGAAAATGTCAAACTCAATCCTTCATTCTCCCAAATCCCTTTTCCCAAAGCGCTTTCCCACCTGTGTTCCCGGTTGAAGTGAAAACACCTGACTGCCCATCATAGAAATCTGGGGCTGTCCCAGTTACAACCCTTTCAATCCATCACCAACTCTTGCTGAATCTGCCTTTTAAGTAACTTTAAAATGTCTGCCGTCTTCTCCCTCCCTACCATGGCCGTCTAATTCAAGCCAGTCCCGGTCTCCTCAGTTATTTCCCTGACTCCACTCCCACCCCCTTCCAACTCATTTCTTTTAAACACTGGTTATATCATTCCCAAGCTTAATGCCTGACTTATTTTTTCCTATCTTATTTTGATCCCAGTTTACCTCCCTCATTTTTTTTAATATATATATTTAAAATTAATTATTTATGTATTTATTTTTGGCTGCGTTGGGTCTTCATTACTGTGCGCGGGCTTTCTCTAGTTGCAGCAAGCGGTGGCTAATCTTCATTGTGGTGCGCGGGCTTCTCATTGCGGTGGCTTCTCTTGCTGCGGAGCACGGGCTCTAGGCGCACGGGCTCAGTAGTTGTGGCTTGCAGGCTCAGTAGTTGTGGCTCGCGGGCTCTAGGGCACAGGCTCAGTAGTTGTGGCACATGGGCTTAGTTGCTCCACAGCATGTGGGATCTTCCCAGACCAGGGCTCGGACCCATGTCCCCTGCATTGGCAGGCGGATTCTTAACCACTGCGCCACCAGGGAAGTCCCAACCTCCCTCATTTTATCTTGAACTTCTCCTGCACACAAACACCACAATGCTTTGCTTTTCGGTTGCCGAGAGCAGCAGACTGGATCGAAACTTAAAGCCTTTGCATCTTTCTTTTTTCCTCTGCCAGGAATACTTTCCTTCTCCATGTACCTGGTCTGCACCACCTCATCATCCCTTTTGCCTCAGGGTGGAAAGCCCTTCCTTCAGGACGCCCCCCTCACCGCCAGTGCCAGCAGCTGCTGTGGTCCCCACGTGCACCTTCCTCATAACACTCGGGCTGAAAGTGGCTGTTTCCTCTATCAGATCGTGAGCGCCTGTGAGCTGGGTTCGTTGTTCACCGCCGCCTGGGCCCGGCACATAGTAGGCCTTTGAAAATAATGGTTAAATCCACAAAACTAAGTATAACATCCAGGATAGAATCCAACTAAATGCATTTCATACAACTCAAGCGTAACCAAGTGAAGTTTTCTAGCTGTTTCAAGTTACTTGGAAAGATCAGGGTGTCGCAAACCCACCAGATTATAAGAATGACTTGAGTCACTTGTTAAAATGACAGAGTTCTATCTCTGAAAGAGACACACAAAAAACTGGGAAAAGCGTTTGAATCTGACTGATTCTGAAGAAGAGAAATGGAGATCAGGACCAGGAATGAACTGGCTTTTCACTGTATACTCTTTGGATTTTTCTTTAAAAAATACACACACACACACACACACACACATATATACATACACACATATATATGGAAAGTAAATATATTTACCTTACATGTGTTATATATTCACATATTGCTGGAGGAATATACACATACCAAAAAAATCCAGCAACACTCATCACCTCCTCCAGAAGGTGAATTGGGATGTTGGGAGGACAAGGTTGGAAAGGGGACTTTTCAATGACATTCTTTTATATCTTTTGGGATTTCTAATCATGTTCAATGTATGACCTGGTCAAGAATTTTAAAAATTAAGCAGAAATACAGATTTTTAGGCCCCTCCCTGGAGACTCTGATTCATGAAGCTAGAGGTGCAGCATGGAAATCTGTATTTTTAACAAACTCCCCAGGTAACACTAGGTAAACGATAGGAAAGTTTGGCGAACAGGATTAAGGTGGGACTTGACCTTGGTGGTCATGTAATCCAGTAGTTCCCAAATCTGGGTATCATCTCTGATTTAATCAGAATATTGGGGGTTAGGGTGGGGCAGGGAAACCATGGTTAAAGCTCCTCAGGTGAGTCTGTTATAGAACTGCTTGCCGCTTGCATTGAGACCTCTGCCCTAGAGCAGTCAATCACTCAATCAACACATGAATTTCTTCTCAATCTTGTATGCACAGATATGTCTCTATCACTTGATGGCCAGCCCCAGTGATTCCCACCTCCTGGCGTTCACACCCATATGTTGTCCCCGCCCATAGTGAATAGGAGTGACCTGTATAACCTGTAGGATATTGTGGAGATGGTGGAGTGTGACTTCTCATGCTAGGTTACAAAAGACATCGTGGCTTCTGTCTTGCTCTCTCTTGGGTCATCCACTCTGGAGAAGGCAGCTACCATGTTGTGAGGACACGTAGGAAGTCACATGTTTAGCTGTTAAATCCTCTTGCTAAAAGCCAGCAATGACTTGCAGGTCATGCAATTAAACCATCTTGAAAGTGGATTTTCCAGCCCCAGTCAAGCCTTCAGACGACTGCAGCCTTGGCTGTCATCTTAACTGCGAGCTCATACGAGATCATGACACAGAACCAAGCTAAGGCACTCTTCCATTCCAGACCTATTGAAACCATGTGTAGGAATGTTTATTATTGTTTTAAACTGCTAAGCTTTGGGGGAAGTTGTTACGCAGACTTAGATAACTAATACAACCATATTTTCCCATACGTTTAGTTCTTACCAGTGGCCCCATTTCCATTTCATTTTTATCTCCCAACTGGCAAAAATGTTGCAGTTTCTTAAGCCTACAACTAAGGTACTGTAATGTGATATTTGCTTTCACAGGCTGAGTGTCAGCTCAGTGCGCCATCACAGACTTTCTGACTTGGGCAGTGCTACTTCTTCAGTCATGTCTGTCAGCCGTGTAAAGACCTGAAAATTCTGCTTCCTGTGGTTCCCTGAGAGGATGGGGAAAAACCAAGAGATCTTTTATGTCCTAATGAAGTGCTAAGCATTTGTCCACTGCAGGCCCAATTCTGGCATTTTTCAGCCTACTGAAGCCTCTCTCTGACCTTTCTCTAGAAACGGAGAGCAGGAGGGCTCTAAGTGACTTTAGCTTGTGACACAGGATCCATTCACTGTGCTCTGCTAAGCTCTAGAGACGGACCTGAAAATACTAATCTCTATGTTGACCAAGGAGATGTGCAGCCGATTTGCATCTGGCGAATTGTGTATGTTGACGTCACCAGTATCATGAAGAGTATTCCTTACCCAATTACCCTCCAAGTCCTAGGAGTACTTTAGAAGGAAGCCAGCACCCTCTCTCTCCTTCATGTCACCTACAAGAATCACATTTGATTTCACTAATGAATTATCAGCTAAAGACTTAAAACAAATATGTGCAAGTCCCTTATGCCAGCTCTTCCTCTTTTCTGCCAGTTTCTGATAGTTATGGTCACTTGGTCTAGATCTGCGTGGACACCTGATGACTTAAAAGTCCAAAATTCTAAACCCACTGGTGTGACTCTGCTTGCACAGAAAAGCAAAAGTCCATTTGTGGAACGTCAAAAGGAGTTAGGAGAATGTGGGCTGTGTGTTTCTTGGTGTTGCCTAGCAATATGGTTAGGGCACAGGAATCACAGAGAGGGTGAAATTCGCACCCACAAGGAAATCATATTATTCATAAACACACACACTCACTCACATACACACACACTCACTCACTCACATACACACACATCTGACATCTCTGGAAGAATGTAATAAACTATGAGTAGAGAATTATAGTCACAAGTAGAACAGTCTTCAGAGCACTGTAGAATAAACATGCTAGCTGATCTGTTATTTATGTTTCAATGTCTTTGTGAGTATATCTATCACTTGAACAAAATATTATATGCCTTTGAGTGGAGTTTACAACTACTCTCATTGACATGAGCTCTGCCTATAGATGTAAAACCCACATTTTAGAATAAATGTTAATACGTAAAAGTATAGGAAGAAGTACTCAGTATATAGAAACAACTTTAACTCCTTTGCTCATCCTTATTTCCAAATATTGAGGTTTACCATTAATTTTCATAAGAGCCAAGTATAGTGGTACAAAGCTTGATCATCAAAGGCAGACACTTGATTTCAAATCCTGACTCTGTCTTTTGCCATCTTAATTTCCCTGAACCTGACGTTCCTCACCTGTGAGTTGAAAATAACAGAAATATTTAACTTACAGGGCTGTTGTGAGGATTAAAATAAGGGAATCCATGTACATGGCAGAGACAGGGGTGAACACTCCGTAACCCTTCTACTCCTTGTTAGTGTTACTCTGCAGAAGGCCTCTTGATTGTCTTTCAATAAACACAGGGGCCACCAGTTAACCCAAGCAATGGGATCGGTAGGGTTTCTGCCTATAAGAACGCTGTTCAGGTGTCAGAAAGGGGAAATTATGGCCTCCAGTTCCTCCCCTGCCTGAAAGGAGAGGTGAGAAGTCACCCTACTCTTTCCTCTCGCAGCCCAATCAGTGATTCTTCCAAAGTCAGAGAGCCAACCAACTCGGTTCTAAGAATGAGACCCAAGACTAGAATGTGACCACTCACTAAAGGAAAACTCCACCCTAAGGCTACACAGCCTAGCGACCTCCCAGCTCCAGGCTCCCCTCTTAGAACAACTTGCTCATCCATACTGCATCCTCCCAGGTTACCAAAATGGAGGTCCCCTGAAAAGACTTTCCTCTTTCTTCTTTCCAGCTAACCTTGGAAATGTTCTCAGGTTTGGGTAGAACTGTGGTTTCCTGGATACATATTTCTTCCCCAGGCTGTGCTGAGGGGAACTGGCAGGGGGGGAAAGCAGGGAGGCATCATCTGTCTCCTCTGCTTGAGTTGCAAGCTCTAGTCCCCAGCAGTGTTTCTCTCTTAAGATCTAGGTGAGAAAGAATCAGAATAGCTGAGCTGCCAGCCTACACCTGGGGAGAGGTAAGTAATTAGCAGAGCTCCCTAAGCAGCACTGAGCAAAAACAATCTGCGCGCCCTACTAGGCAAAAGATGAACAGTGAGTGATTTGTGAGAACAAGAAAATTATGTGGATTCTATTTATTCATTTTATATGTGAATCAATAAATAGTTTTAAAAGGATATTTTAGTCTGTTCCTAATATCCTTTTACTTGTATGAATTTGCGATTTTTTTTTCCTTTTGAAATATTTTGAACAGAATTAAATTACAAGTGCTATGGTTACTTACGATGGTTTAGAAAATTCCATTTATTGAGATAAGAATAAATTTTTTCTTTGGCTTTTAAAAGTCCTTGAAACAACAGTTAGAAAATATAATGGAAGAAAGGACCCCATTTGTATTAGCAACAAAACGATTGAATTCCTAAGAATAAACTTTTAAAGCTACTGAGGTTCAAAAAGAAGACTTGAACAAAGGGAAGGATATCCATGATTTTAAGTAAAAAGGCTTTATAAAAATGTCATTCTTGGGCTTCCCAGGTGGCGCAGTGGTTAAGAATCTGCCTGCCAATGCAGGGGACATGGGTTCGAGCCCTGGTCCGGGAAGATCCCATATGCCACGGAGCAACTAAGCCCGTGCGCCACAACTACTGAGTCTGCGCTCTAGAGCCTGCGAGCCACAACTACTGAGCCCACGTGCCACAACTACTGAAGCCCGCGTGCCTAGAGCCCGTGCTCTGCAACGAGAGAAGCCACCGCAATGAGAAGCCTGTGCACCGTAACCAAGAGTAGCCCCGGCTCGCCACAACTAGAGAAAGCCCACGCGCAGCAAAGAAGACCCAATGCAGACAAAAATAAATGAATAAAATAAATTAAAAAAAATAAAAATAAAAATAAAAATGTCATTCTTCCTAAATTACCTATACATGTAAAAAAAAAAACAACTCAATTTTAAAAAAGTTTTTTTAAAAAATGATACAAGTTGATTATAACATTAATATGGAAATATAAACAAGCAAGTGTATGCAGGAAAATCCTGAAAAAGGGAAGCAAGGGTTGCCTAGCTGTGTTATATAGTAAAATGTAAAGCTACAATAATTAAAAAGGCATGGTACCTGAACAGACAGGCAGCTCAGTGGAACAGAAATGGACTCAGATACAAAAAGACATTTAGTATAAGATAAAATGGCATCTTTTATCAGTGGAGAGAGATGGCTTATCCAATAAATGGTGTGCAAACAACCGAGCAGTCCTCTGGGGGGAAAATTTTAAGTTGGATCCAAACCTTATACCTTTTGCCATGATAAATTCCAGATGGAGTAACATTTTTAGAAATAAAGAAAATCCTGAGCATGCCAGAATAAATTGTTAGATAATTTTTTACATAATCTTAGAGAACAGTAGGCCCTTTGAAATATAGAAAAAAGTCAGAATCCATAAAAAAAGTTGATTTATACATAAAGTCAAATATTTCTGTATGGCAAAACAACAACAACAAACACTGGCAAAGTTGAAAGACAAACAACAACCTTTTAAAAAAATGCCATTCTTATAACATAAAGGATTCCTACAAATTAATAAGAAAAAGATCAATGTTTCCATTAAAAAAGACAGTTTGCAGAAAAAGAAATAAGTGGAAAAAAGCTCTACTTCGCTCATAATAAGATATCATTTTCACCTATCAGATTGGAAAAGATTAAGTAAAATTCACTGTTGGAGAGAGCATGGTCAAACAGGTACTCCAGTTTTACTGCTGAAAGTTTAAATCATTACACCACCATCACAGGCAATTTGGCAATATATATCAAAATTATAAATGGACGTATACTATGCCGCAGCAATTTCACTTGCAGGGATTTATCCTGCCTATGTGCTCAAGCATGTGTGAAATAATCTGGATACTAAGTTATTTAATACATAATTTTCTGTAATAGCAAAAGATGAGGAACAATCTAAGTGAATATTAATAGGAAATAAATCGGTTCCATCAATACAATGGAATATTATGCAGCTGTTAAAAGGGATGGGGAAGCCCATTATGTACTGATGTGAAATGATTTCCATGATCTATTGCACAGAAAAAGGTAAATGAGGACCTGCAGTCATCAGTTATGAGACAGAAAAGAGACAACTGGGAAAGAGATTGTCACTGCACATCCCTTTATCTTTGGAAATATGAGCCCTGTGAATGTATCACTTAGTCCAGAAATAAATAGACAAAATTTTAAATAAAAGCCTTTGCCATTTTGATCGTTTTTATGAAAACAGTTCAGTATTTTACTTGGTATTTTGACAATCCTGCTACAGCAAATAGCTAAAGATCTTTCAGGACTTTCATGTTATCTTTGTTTTTATGGAGTTGGGTTTTAAATATAAATCCTCTGAGAAAGGAGAATGCCAAAGAAAGCCCATTTCTTCCGAATGTGTAATTTTCTACTGCCTGATTCTATTTCTATTACCTGATTTAATTTTTCACGTTAGAGCTCGTGGCAGGCAGAATTCTGTGATGGCCCCACGATCACATAAATTTTGTTAGACCAAAGCCACGCTCACTTGTTCACGTGTTGTCTGTGACGACTCTTCCGCTGCAGTAGAGCTGAGTAGTCTTGACAAGAAGCCACACGGCCTGAAAAACCTGCAATCTTTACTATTTTCCCTTTATAGAAAAAGTTTGCCAACCCCTGTTTAAACCATTTTGAGTTGGGTCTCCTCTTATTTGCATCTAGAAAGCATTCACAAAATTTTGATCTCTTTCATTCTGATGAAAAGTGAAATTACACTAAACCAAAACAGATCATAATGACTCTGCAGGTTTTTGAGTATATTTCTACTGAAGTAAAGCACACATACATAAAAGTTGACAAATCATTATTGTACAGCGCAATGAGTTTTCGCAAAGCAAATATACTTGTGTAACCATCACCAAAACTCAGAAGCTCCCTTGTTCTCCCTTTAGTCTCTGTATCCCTCTCCCCAAAGACACCCACTGTTCAGATTTCTATTAGAATAGATCTCCATAGACTAATTTTGACTGTTTATGAGCTTCATGTAAATGGATTTATAGTTAAGTGTCCTTTTGCATCTGACTTCTTTTGCTCAGTGTTTTGTTTGTAAAATTCCTCTAAGTTTTTGTAGCAGTAGTTCATTCATTCTCATTGCTATGTAATAGGTCATTGTATAAGCATGTCACAATTTATTTATCCATTCTACAGTTGATGGGCATTTGAGTTGTTTCCAGTTGTTGACTATAATGAATAGTGCTGCTGTAAATAATGTAATTATTTGGTGCATATATATACACCTAAATATACATTACAGACATGTATATAAGTTACATATGTAAGTTATTGATATATATGTATATGTTATATATGTGTATGTGTATAGCTTATACACACTGTTGCAATTGTGGTTCATTCAAACGTGATTTTTACTATGGATCTGCAAGTACAATTCAATGTCAGAAAGTACATAGTTTCGCTGAACAGAAATTGATCTTGTTCCCATCTTACTTTAACATCAAGATTAATTTAGCAGAGTATCAGGCTCAAAAGACTGTACGCAACCAAACGAACGATTAATTAACTGAAAGATTAAAACAATTACTAACAAGCTGATTTCCCCTCCAGAACTCACACCATTACTTTTAGGAAGTTTCAAGCTGCCTGCTTAGAGACTAATTGTTTGAGCAGCTGAATTCAAATCATTGCTTCCTTTGGAACACTGGGAAGGCTCAGATCACTTTGGCACGTTGCTAAGTCACAGAGGTGCATTTTCTGGGACACATTCCTTACTTTGAGGAAAAAGTGATGAAAAGTTATAGACAGATGAGGTGGCAGGGAGCTTCAGTAAACTGAGAGCTCCAAAAAAAAAAAAAAGGGCAAAATTGCTGCACTCGAGTTCCAGTGACTTTCCTACTTAGCAACCCTGTTATTAAAAAAGCTATAGTGGGACTTCCCTGGTGGCACAGTGGTTAAGAATCTGCCTGCCAATGCAGGGGACACAGGTTTGAGCCCTGGTCCGGGAAGATCCCACATGCCGCGGAGCAACTAAGCCCGTGCGCCACAACTACTGAGCCTGCGCTCTAGCGCCCGTGTGCCACAACTACTGAAGCCCGCACACCTAGAGCCCGTGCTCCGCAGCAAGAGAAGCCACCGCAATGAGAAGCCTGCACACCACAACAAAGAGTAGCCCCTGCTCGCCGCAACTAGAGAAAGCCTGTGCGCAGCAACGAAGACCCAATGCAGCCAAAAATAAATAAATAAATAAATATTTAAAAAAAAAAAAAAAAAAAGCTATAGAAAATCAAGATTTCATTAAAGGGCACTTCCTCCTATTCCAGCCACCCCCGACTGGTACTTCTGCCCTGCTGTTCCCTTCGTCACTCAGGCAACATTCGCCAAGGATTTGAAAACAGTTTATCCTTTTTTTTTAAAGCAGCACCCAAGGATTGCATGGATATCTTACTGTTCGATACATGCCAGGAAAATTAAGAGAACAACGAGTCTAGAAAGGCAATAAGGAGAGCGATTATTAGGGGTGCACATTTGACTGAAGTTCTTTTTCCACTCGTCAGGTGTTGTCAAACCAATAGAGAAGACTCAGTCTGATAATTATCAAGATGAGTCATCTGCAGCCACAGAGTGCTAGGGTCAGACTCAGGGCTTTGTGGTTTTGAGCTGCTGTCCTCCCAACAAGATTGCAAATTGCAAGTTGAATTCTTTTGGCCTCTCTCTCCTGTTTGGTCAACTCTAAGATCAAGATTTCTTTAAGCAAGAAAGGAAGAGAGAGAGAGAGAGAGAGAGAGAGTGAGGGGAAGGAGAGATGGGGGAGGGAAGGAGGAAGAGGAGGAGGAGAGGATAAAAAGGTGCGCGTTCTTGGCAGAATCCTAGAAATACTTCACCGTGAATTCTACAGAGCAGAGCAGCTCAGGTCTTGTATCCCCAGGAGTCTGCTCTAGCTGTGGTGTGGGCATACCTAGGGGTCGGTTCTTCAGTGTTCTTTTGAAATGTTAGTATTTTCAACCTGATAGCATCTCCCTCAAACTCCAAGGGCCAGTGACAGACTGCCAGCTACGAGGCAGCCCTTCTGTCCCTAGACTGACGACAGTCTCTCTCTAGCACACATTATGAAAGTCTCAAGAGAAAAGAAAGTGTACCTTCATAACTGAATAACACACAGGAGAAGTGGGCAGAATATTCCAAGCTCTGGAAGTACAGATCCTGCAGCCACATGTGGCTGTCTTGTGCAGGGCAGTGCTGTCTGATTTTCAGTATCCTCTCCCACCTTAAACTAAAACAATTTCTTCCCTCATATTAACTTACAGAACAGAACTCTCCTGGTAGTTTATGGGCACCCTTAGCAATCTGTAGGCTCTGCATCTTCCATCAGTGATCCTTTCTGTGTTGCAAAGCTCTTGACTCTTAGAAGCTATAAACAGTGTCCTATTTTGATTAAAAAAAAATTTTTTTTTTCTCCCCTGAACTCCTGAAAGAGAACTTTTCACAGCTCAGTTTCCAAGAGCACTTATCTTGAAAGCTTTTGGCGGACATTTATTGCTCTCCGTCACATGCCTGTGAGGTGGCGAAGATCTGTTACCCCCATTTTATTGCCAAGGCACCTGAGACAGAGCTGAGCGCTTTGCCGAAGGTCACGCACTGAGTCAGGGAAGCCCTCAGAGGCAGGACTCCGTGTTCCTGGCAGCCTTGCCAGCCTCGGCTGCCTTGCCTCGGTTTGAACTGCCTTAAAAATAGGACTTTTAAGAATTCTGATGAGTAGATTGAAACTCTGCAGTGCTTTATTAATGGTGACTTGGTAACTGCATATATTAATGTTATTCATTGACTTACAGCCAAAGCCACTCATTTACTAGATACTCAGGCTAAGAGGGACTATTTCTCTCGTTTGTCACTGAGTATAATCCAACACTTCCCTGTAAGGATAGAATACAGTTACATCAGACACCAAAGTAAAAGCGTGAATTGCTGTCCTTTGGGCCTCTAAGAGAATGAATCTCTAGATTCCCTACCAACTCCTTACCCGTGGCCTGTGCTATACCCTTGCCTGAGTTTCCTGCCTGGTAGGCCACCCCTCCAGGCACATGCTTCTGAAAGTGACTCGCCCTAAGGTTCCAGAGCACTCCCTGCATTTCGGTTTCTCTGACCCCCTCTTTACTCCACCCACCTCTCTCCTTCAAAATCTCTTATCTTTAGGGTTCATCTGAATCACCTCCCAAGAAGCCACTCCCTATTTCTCCACCAAGCCTGGTGTCTCTTCCTTTGAAGCCCTTATCTGACGCCATTTACTTTACAACCGAGCTTACTGGCCTTATGCCCCTTATGTGTAGATTACAAACTATTAAGGGACAAGGAAGATTTTACTCAATCTTGCATGGTCTGACGGAAGACGCAGTTCTGCTCACAGCATAGCAAACTGCTTACTACAGGAGTGGGCAAAGTTTTTCTGCTAAGGACTGGTTAGCCAATATTTTAGGCTTTGCCAGCCATGAACAGTCGCGATTGATTATTCTTTGCTTTCTTTGTTACAAGTCTTTAAAAATATAAGAACCATCCTAAGCTCCCAGATGAGCTGGGAGCTGGATTTGACCCTCTGGCCATGGTCTGCCTGACCGCTGGCTTAGTAAGTAATTCTTGAATTGTCATCCATGGTGTTGAATTATGTTGGAACACACTTATTTTGCATTTATGGAAATTTTAGCACAACTGATGACTTTTGTACTGGTTAAAAATAACAGTATTTGCAATGAGAATGCTTTCTTTCATTTTTCTAAAATTGTGAAAGACCAACTGTGCCACATAACCCAAATACACTTTTATACTCTTAACTTTTTGTGCTTTTAAAAGAAATTCCATACGATAGTATCTGTATTTATTTTATTTTAGAAGTCCAAACAGTTCAAACATGTGTGAAACCCAGCATTTATGTACGTGGAAGTATAAACTTGCAAAATCCATGCGTGCATCTTTTTGCGTCATTAAAAGGCCAAATTCCATCACCTTTACAAAGATTCTGCCAGAGCTATTGAGGTCTCTTGGCTTTTTTAGGAAGTGGGATAATAAAACTAGCTCTGCAGCAGTGATAGGATTGTTTCTTTTTAAGGTGTTGCAAAATGTTTCATTCGTCCTGTCAAGGATTGCTCTGAAGCAGGATCTTCCACAAGTTAATATTTACAATGCCTGAAACTCTAGAAAGGAGGACAAAGGAATGGTTCCTTTCAAGTCTCACTGACCTGGGTCCCGGTTTAGCACCACACAACGCCATCCCTGCTAACTCCCTGGCCCCAGGAATACTGCAGAGTAATAAGTATTAAATGTTTAGTCATTTCCTGCATCACGTTTGTCAGACATCATAGGCTCCCCTATCAACATACCTAACTGAGTCAGAGTTCAAACAGCCAGTTTCCATATCAGCAGCTGTTTGGTTTAATATCTTTTCAACAAAGGCGCCATAGGGAGCCTTTCAGAAAACCTCCTGTTAGTACGTCAGCCTGTTTTCCTGAGGAGATACAGCTGAGGATAGTGTTGACTCTGTACAGCTGATAATTTGCCAGCGTGTGATCTGTGAAACTTTTGCAGATGAAATTGTCTTCAAGATGTCACATCTGAAAACCTCTGAACTTCACTGAAATTTAATTGTGTGGTGAAAGACATGTCTTGATTTCATTAGCATGCTGAAGGTCAGCCTGTGCTGGGAGAGCGTGTATGGCCTATAATGGACGGTAGCTTATAGGAGAGAAAGACGGATGGAATCATAATAATCCCAGCCTTGAAGACAGCATCACTTACAGACTGTTGGCCTCTCCCTTTTGACAGGGAAGCCGCAATGTTTCAAAGAGAGAGTTCTGTTAGCGAGGTGACCAATTAAGGAAGCAGGAAACAGCAAGAAGGAAGGTATAAAGTTATCGTGTAAAAATACTCTTCAATATTAGAGCTATTTAACACATAATAAGAATATATAGTCTAAGGCAGTAGAGAATTTTGTTTTAAAAATAACCCTGTCCTGGGACTTCCCTGGTGGCGCAGTGGTTAAGAATCCGCCTGCCAATGCAGGGGACACGGGTTCTAGCCCTGGTCCGAGAAGATCCCACGTGCTGCAGAGCAACCTAAGCCTGTGCGCCACAAATGCTGAGCCTGTGCTCTAGAGCCCACGTGCCACAACTACTGAGCCCGCATGCCACAACTACTGAAGCCCGAGCTCTTAGAGCCCGTGCTCCGCAACAAAAAGAAGCCACCGCAATGAGAAGCCCGCAAACCACAATGAACAGTGGCCCCGGCTCGCTGCAACTAGAGAAAGCCCGCGTGCAGCAACAAAGACCCAATGCAGCCAAAAATAAATTAAATTAAATTTAAAAAGAAATATTTAAAAGACAGTGGGCTTTCATGCTAGAAATAGCCATAATTTTTTTTAATGTTTACTTCTGTTTTATATTTAGAAAATGCCATCTCCTATATCTAAAATGGCTTCTGAAGATGGCAAGTGCAATAAACTGAAATTGTGCTGAATTCATTTGTACTCTCTAAACATTGAACAACCCTGGTGAATCACTATTTCCTATTCAATTTTTTAAATCTTTTGCTATATGTTTGTTTCATATGCTTTGGAAGTAGGTCAGAAAAAAACAATAGAAAATACACTGTCTCTTAGGTTTTAATTCGTAGTCTGGATGTATCTGGATTCATACTCTATTAGGTTGAATCATATGAAATTGCTACTCATGTAGGTCAAAAATCATCAAATATTGGCAATTTCATAAGTGGTTGCTAGCTACCACTTTGCTATTTCTCCTTTATTATCCCTGTGATAGGTCTTTGACCCTTGTCAATTGGCTGTGGGTAAATGGGAGAGTTACGGGATAAAAATGTATTCTCGCGTAACAGGATAATAGATGATAACAGATGATAGATAACTGACAGAAAATCAATAGATAATGATAGATAGTAGATATATAGATGATAGTAGACGACAAGAATCGATAATAGGTAGAAAGTAATACATGACAGAATTCCTGGCTCCAAGCACTGTGCATCTACAGAAGAGTATTTTAGTTCTTCCAAGCTTTTGGAAGAAACAATTGAAACTTTCCCTTTTTCAAAGTAAACACCCTATTACAAACATTCTTTTAATCTGCTCCAAGTCAGGGATTTTGAAGTCCTCCATTTCTTTCCTCTATGAGCTGATCATAATGATAATAGTAGTTAACATTTATTGAATACCTACTAAGTGCCAGTGTCTGTAACAAAGCCTGTACATCTTCTCATTTCCTCCTCAAAACAACTCTATAAGTATTAGGCTTATAATCCCTGTTTTAAAGATAAAACTTTTGGGAGAGCGTGACGGCTCTTGTTTTCGAGCCTACGTTGTATTTGATTAAGTGGAAAGAGGACCTGAGAGGCAGAGAAAAAGTTGACCCAGTCAACCTGCATATCCTTATGTCAAACAGACACAACCTTGGTGTCAAAATCTGGGAATCTTTTCTGATGTGGTTTGGCAGCAAATCATACTTCTGATCCTTGAATTTGAGCTTTAAAATCTTACTTTGTGGCATGGCGATATGACACCAGGACTTCATCAACCTCTCAGTACATCATTATCCTTATCTATAAAATAACATAAAATTATCTACCTCAGAGAAGCATTAAGATTGACATGTGCAGGTGAAGACAGATACAAAATAGTACAACCTATTCCAAAACTGGAGATTATTATTCTGGTTATTCTGCTTTCACAATAATTGCTATTTCTCATTTGTGAGTTTGTGACAACAGATGGACAAGAAAAAAATAGACTCCATAGAAATCCGAATCTATAAAACATATCAGTTTTACAGATCAAAATATAGTCTCTTTTCCAAAACTGTACTGTTTATCAAAAATAATGAAAATCTTTTGCATCGGAAATGCATTTTTAAAGGTATAGAGAATTTCAGTAATTTACAGCTCCTATAGATCCTACACATTCTGTATGACAAAGGATAGGAAAGAAAAACAGATGGAATTACTGCTAGTCTCCAAAGAGCATATGTTCATGGAAACCTTGCTTCAAAAGCTAATCAGCCAAAGGAAAATGATTTACTTTTCTGAAGATTGCACATGAGTCAACAGCACAACTAGACAATGTTGTTTTAATTCTCCAGGTTGCAGAGTTATCCAAAGAAAAGAGAGCTGATTTTTTTAATGATCGCTAAAGACATCTTTGAAGACAGTTGAATCTGGGTTGGCAAGGCAAAAAGTCAAACAGCAGATCAAAACAAGAGAAGAAAGCTGTGACTAAAATAAAAGTGATGTGTTCATGCAATTGAAACATCCAAGTCTGTGTAAATGAATGAAAGAATTTTCTCTGCAAGTTTCTGATAGTTTCTCACCAGTTGTTAGATAGACCAAATAGTTTAAAACACACACTCTGTAGGGGCTGAATTAAGGCCCTGGTTTTAAAAACACTATTAGTTAGGCAGATGGTGATAAAAGTGATCACAAAGTAATGATTATAGACACAGCTAAATCAAGCTGCCCAAATAGTGTCACCCATTCTTTGTCTACTTCCCATGTCTCAATCTTACCCTCCCATGCACACCCACGGGCCTGTCATTTTACAGGTCTTTCTTTCAACTAGGAACAAGGTTGTTTATATAGCACGGTTGTCAAAAAGGTACACTGGAAACTTATGGTTGCCCAGGGGAAGGGTCGGGAGGAGGGATAGACTGGGAGTCTGGGATTGACATGTACACATTGCTATATTTAAAATATAGATAACCAACAAGGACCTACTGTATAGCATGGGGAACTCTGCTCAATATTCTATAATAACCTAAATGGGAAAAGAATTTGAAAAAGAATAGATACATGTATATGTATAACTGAAACACTTTCCTGTACACCTGAAACTGACAGAACGTTGTTAATCAACTATACTCCAACATAAAACAAAAATTTTGAAAAAGGTACACTGGAAGAGAGAAGAAAATCTAGGGAGATGGCCACAAGGATAAAGACCCGTTCCTAAAATTCCATGACCACTTGCATCATTCACATATATACCTCAACTCTAATTTAGAGAAGCACTTTCTATGAATCTCCCTCTCTCTCTCTCTCTCTCTCACATGATACTACAACAATTTCAACACTTGTTTTCTCAAATTAGCTAACTCACTTTTCTTCAGATTAGCTAGTTTTACAAAAGAATGTAATTGATTAGTGAAAAAACAGACTTGACTAATGAGTGAGCTCTGGGAATAGGCTTCTGGGTATCTGAGAAGCATTGACTCATACAAATAAGTTGCAACAATGACTCTGGCTGGGAAAAGAACAGAGATGGAACAAGCAGTTGCCTAGGGCAGTGAATTACCAAGGGCAGCAGACGCTGAAGTGGCTTCCGTGGGAGCAAAGGCAGCCTTTGAATTTGGATATAACCCAATTTGCCCAGGGTAGGAGAGTCTGTAGATCGGGGACTCACTGGAGAAGTTAAGCAGCCACTCCACTGGGCTCGTGGGTGGTGGACAGATGGATGTTTTAAAAGTGAATATTTAGAGTTCAGGGTGCAATTTAATGCTTTCGCTAGTACGGCTCCCTAAGAGTATATGCTGCATTGGCTGTAAGCCAAGCTTCCCTTCTGCTGCTTCTCTCCAGCCCGGCACAGGCTGCTGACTATAAACCAAATGGCGATCACCAGGTAGCAAAGATTTGTCTTTGCTCTGGCTTCTCGAAAAGCTTAGAGTCTTTTTTTTTTTTTTTTTTTTTTTCTTTTTTCCCCCCCACTGCTGGCAACGGAGTTGGGCTACTGTGTATATATATCTGGCAGTTCATCACATTTCCTTATCCATATATTTTTTTTTTCTTTCCCCAAACTCACTCCACTTTGTTTTATTCTTGGACAGAGCATATATTTGTATAAATTGCTTCAAATCCTTCTGTGAAAGTGGCAAACAGACAAACACATAGAGTATAGAAAGAATGTCAATATGGTAGATCACAAGATCTCACATTCCTTCTGGCTGAGGAAAGACATCGTTTAAATTGTTAACGCAGGAGACTGGCTACATGTGAGTAAATACCTCGAGTAGTCAAGTTGCAGGGTTCACAAACTCAGGGAAAAGGAGAATTTGGGAAAGGTCTGAAGAAGACAATGATGTGTTGAGTGTCTGTACTGTTAACGCATGTCCGCAAGAAATAATTTTCATTTCCTTCATTGAACTTCCAAGTCACTCTTTGAGTGTTTTTCCTTTTCTTTAGCTAAAAAAGCAAAACAGTGCTAGAAACTGATTTTAAAATGGGCTTCATTCTGCTAGATTGTTCATACCGATCTCTCTTGGCATTTTATGTAATGTTTTATTACGTTTGGGGCATCATTTTAAGAGAAATGGTAGAATCCAGTGTTCATATATAGCTTTGTTAGGCGGTTGTTGAATAAATCTAGCAAATCTGGTGGCTGTTTTGAATGTAATTATGAGTCTCTATCCTGGAGGTCGAATCTCACCATTCTCAGGAAGGGGTTGGTCTACCTGTCTGTCACTAACAGACCTGGGAGTCACTCAGCTGCCCCCGGCTCCCTAATCTTTAACTTGAGGGGCATGAAGGGCTGTGGAAATCACCCTCTGCTTTTCACAGTCATGAGCGCTTTTGATCTTCATAACAACCCCGAAAGATAGGCAAGGCAGTTGTTAGTTTAACAGACGAGGAAATGGAAACTCAGAGGTTATACAACATGCTTAAGATCTTAGAGCAATTAAAATAGAACACCTGAGACCAGACACAGGTCTAACTCCAGAGATCCATTTTATTGCAGTTTTAGCATTTACAGTTCTATTGGAATCTCCTACCTCACTTAATATGTGGGAAGAATAGAGAAAAAGGTCCCTCAGAGCAAATACACCAAGCTGAATACACTATTGTCCTGACCTCTTACGGAATGGTTTTTGATCTTGTAAAAGAATGTAGAGTCTAACTCTATCAAGAGCCAGATGATTGACAGCTCGGGGGGGGGGGGCGGGGTGTCACGGGTTTGGGGTGAGAATGGGTTGAACCAGCCCCGCCTGGCTTTACATGGAGCACATAGCATTGCTACCCCAGGTGGTTCCACGCTGTATCATATGTTCAACCTTTTAGTAAAGGCCACGGCCTTATTTAAAGACAAAATATCCAAAATTTCTATTATGAGCTTCCTAAATCCCTGTTAAATGAAAATGCAGCATTTTCCTCACTCTCCTTCCTATGCTGACATTTTAAAATACCATTTTCCTATTTCTTTTCCTATCTTTAGAGAGGGAACTATGTGTAATGCAGCAGAAAGAACCCCATTTGGAATTCAAGAAAACTGGGTTCTCAACCTTGGAACTCAGTTCTGCGACTTGGGGCAAGTCACTTAGCCTCTCGGGGCCTATTTGTACACAGGAAATCTAGGGGTTTTCCTATCTAAGCTTTGAGATCTCTTCTAACTCTCAAATTCTATGATTCATTTCTAACTTAGGTTTCTCTTATTTAACGTTTGTTATTTGTTCTGTCGTGTGTTAATTCCTTCTTGTAAACCCAGTTTAATTTCTAATTGATAATATTCATATTATTTTACTCCACAGTTACTAGTAATGGGATCCCCTCCCCGAGGGACTCTGCTTTGTTCTTCATCATAAACTTTATATCACTGATCATATTCTGACAAGCATTATAAATATCATTGTGCTTACCAAGTGCATCAGTTAGGATGCAAAAAGCCAACTCAAACTGCCCTAAGCAATAAAAAAAGATCTGTTGATTCATACAATTAAAATGAAATGAAGTATTAGCGCAAATTCAGGCAAGGCCTGACCAGTGCTCTCTATCCATTTCTCTGAGATTTTATTGACTCTGCTGACCTCTGTTCACAACTTTTATTCTCAAACAGCAAGAGACTGCAGTGCTTGTGGGTCTCCTATTCATACCCACTTGGGGCTCTGGGAAGAATACCCTACTGTCTATTCTCTGTTTTAGGAATCAGGAAACTCTCCCCGGCGCCTTCAGAAAACTGCCTTTTGCATCTCATTGGACTAAATTGGGTCACACAATCATTCCTGAACCAACCATTGTGGCTGGAGAAATTTTATTTCAGGCTTAGGCCTGGGTGTCTGAACAATTCTTTGGGGAGGGGGCGGGGCTACCATGGCACTGAGTCCAAACCCTAAACTACATCATGGCTTCATAACCTGAAGGAAAGAATGTTGGGGCGTCAGTCATTATATCCTGTCTGTTCAACTCCAAGAACACAGAGGCTGATATTGCATCTTCTGACCCTCTGCATGCTGGGTACCTAGTTAATATTTGTTCAACTGAATTGAATTTCAGATAGTGGTGAAGACATAAACCAAAACAGAAAATAACACACACTTCCCCTTACCTCTTCCTCTCTTTTCTATTCTTGTAATGGCTGTTGTTCATCTTCCCTAACTTTCCCCACTATTTATATTTTACCCCTCTTATTTTTAGCCGTAAGTTTTAGTAAGTCTGAAGATAACCAAATATTTCCTGAATAATATGTCTCTGAATATGCATATTCTCTAAATACGAATATAAGCCTATTTGCAAATCTAGCACTTAGAGTGTTGTTGGCAGAACTCTGAAAATCAGTTTTTCTTTTTTTCTTTTTAATAGAAAAATGTACTATAGCATAAGGATTTGTTTTCCACAAAGCAGAACCATCTTTTTTGATTTCAATGATTTTGATTCTTCCATATATATATATATATATATATAAGAAAATATTAAATGAATAAATAACAAATCAGACCTTACAGATTATATAATCCTCTGCCACTAAAACTCGAATTTACAACTGACAGGTCTACCTTAGAAAAGATAAGGGGTGTGGAAGGGGGTGGACATGCTTTTTTAAAAAACCATGGTACCAACCAAGGCTGGAGCACCTGGGTTTATTCAGCCCCTCTCTCCCATTCCAACCCCTCCGGCAGCCCTGTTCTCTCAGAAGGTACACAGGGTACTGGGGCCTGGCAGGAGGTAACGCTCATGACGAGGAATGACGAGGAATAGGGAGAACTCTAACGCGGGTAGCACCTCTCTTCCAAAACAAGACTATGGCAACTGCTTGCTCAGGCCCACACATCGGGGGATACGGCATCCAGAGCCACAGAACTTAACAACTCAGTTTACCCTTTACTGAGCACATACTCTGTCAGGTTCAACCACCTAAGATATAGTCCCTGTTCTTCAGGAGGAAAGGCAGACAAGGAAACAGTTACACTTCAGCAGGGTAAAGTCAGTGGAAGCTGTAGCACATAAGAAGGGCACGTGGGTCCTGCAATCCCACTCCTGGGCATATATCCAGAGAAAACCATAATTCGAAAAGATACATGCACCTCAGTGTTCACTGCAGCACTATTTATAGTAGCCAAGACATGGAAACAACCTAAATGTCCATCGACAGAGGAATGGATAAAGAAGATGTGGTATATATATACAATGGAATATTACTCAGCCATTAAAAAAATGAAATAATGCCATTTGCAGCAACATAGATGGACCTAGAGATTATCATACTACGTGAAGTAAGTCAGACAGAGAAAGACAAATATCATATGATATCACTTATGCGTGGAATCTAAAAAACTGATACAAGTGGACTTATTTGCAAAACAGAAAGAGACTCACAGACATAGAAAACAAACTTATGGTTACCAAAGGGGAAAGGTCCGGGGGGAAAGGGATAAATTAGGAATTGGGGAATAATATATACACACGACTATATATAAAATAGATGAACAACAAGGACCTACTGTATAGCACAGGGAACTATACCTAATATTTTGTAATAACCTGTAAGGGAAAAGAACCTGAAAAAGAATATACATATATTCTACAGTTGTGCAATGTGCCAACCCTAATCCATGCCCCATGTTAGGCTGATGGAGAAAGGCTTCCTGGCAGAAGGGATATTCAAGCTGAGGTTTGAAGGAAGGAAGGGGAGATCATTTGGACAATCCACACCAGGTTCAGCAGGGTGCATGCACACACGTACTGCAAACATCACCCAAGCCTTAAAGAGAAGTGTGGACACACATCCTCTGGCGAGTAGATGGAAAAGGAGCACTCCCATCCCTGCCCTCTCCTATTGCCGGGTCAGAAGAAGGATATGCTTATGGGCTGCTGGGATGTATACAAGCCTTGGGTCTTTGGGGAACTAGCTGGTACTTTATCAACAATTGTCTTCCTGAGTCCCTGCACATCTGCTAAGACTGGAGAGTTTAGGGGGAAAAGAGCCTAAGCCCAGGGCATGTCTTAGGGTGTCTTCAGACAGATTGTCACTGTGAACAAAACAGGAATAAATAATTACATTAAATAGTTAATCCTTCCCCATCTTCGTGAAGTTTCACTGAGCTTGTGTTTGGCAGCCCACACTAGCCATAAAATTATTTTTAAAAATGGATTAATAAATACCAAAACAATTCTGTTTGCCAGATATGTGAACTTGAGAAACTCACTATCGTAATTCAAGAACCCAATTCAGCACAGGTTTTCAAAGAAGCAGTTGGGTCTAGGTAAAATCAAATAAGTGGCACAATGCCTGATATACACTGATAGATGTCTTGAATAATCTGAACTGACACATATGAAAAGAGATCATAAAAACATTGGCAGTAAAAAATGTGCTATTTATGTCATTTTTGAAGCCAAACATTGTAACATCGAATCATTATTAGAAAATCTGGAAACAGATTAAATTTGGTAACTGGTTATTATCAGGTGGGTGACATAATTCACAGTCCTGCTTGTATCTCTTTGGGGTTTGAAAATGGAATTGCCAGGGTTGGGCTCTTAGGATGCACACTTGAAAAGATAAATCATGGACTATGGAGTCATTTTTGGAACGATTTGTGAGATAAGTGCTTATCATACCAGAAGTATCCCTAAAGAAAGGACAATTTTTATGGAATACATTTTACCCCTGGATGAATGCCTCCTGCAGTGTTTATTAGAACTTCCATGAGACTAGGTAAAGGCAGTATTTTAGGCTGATAGTGTCAAAGTTATGTTCTTTGGGCCCGTAGGAGTTCATTTTGGTTTCCATTAGTTTGCCTTTGTAACACTGTGAATCCGAAGAGGAGATTCTGAGGTCTCCGTTCTTTCTATACCACTATAGAAGTTGAGACATGTGTATAACGTCTGGGTAATGACTGTTCACTCCAAACCATGTGCCTAAGCAAACCACTCTAAATTCAACCACGAGTGTAAGAGTTTGGTAGTGACCCTGTGGCATCTGGACTCGTCTGAACCACAGCCGTCTTTATGATGAACACGTTTCTCATTTATCACCAGTCTTTCCTATTGCAAAACAGAACTATTCTAAATCTTTATTTTTGCAAGATGAGCTTCTTTTCAGGTAGATAAGTGCATTTTGCTTACATTTACACAAGGCGTTAATTGCAGACATGCAGATACACTTGAACTTCTACTCATCAGTAAGTATAAAAATTCCATTATTGTCCCTTTTTTTATTCATATCCATCAACTCTCTGGTTAAGCACTCTGTTCTTATCACAGTACATGATCAAAGACACAGACAGTTAAATTTTTAAAACAACAGCAAGATTTCTTTGTTACGTTTGCAAGATGATTTTGTTGTTAAGTAACAATCACTGATGAAGGCTTATGTCAGAATGTCAACCTTGAAAGGTCGTATTTGAAAAATTCATGCTAGCACTAACTACTTCTGCTATCATTTATGTTAGACTGATAGCATTTTATAGGTGGAAGGAACCATAGTGATCATCAGGACACAGGTGAGGAAATTCCTCCAAAGCAGAACAAATTATACTGTTAGAATAGATGAAGAAATGCTCATAAAACCACTACATCCATATAGCTTTCTGAAGCCACTCATCTGAACCAAACAAAAGCATTTTTTGCATTTGTGTGCTTTTTAAACTACCTATTGAAGTATAACATGTATCGAGAGGTCCACATTCCAAGATTCTGGCAAAACTTGGAAATGAATGGAAAATTCTAGCAGATCCTTTGTATTCTTCAGAGGAATTTTCTATTTACCTGGCTCCCTTTATATCTTTCCATGGCTGGTATCTTGCTACATATAGGAATTGTGAGCAATTATTAAGATTTTTACTCAAAAGTCTGATTATAATTTTTTTGTTTTGGGGACGTGACCGTATGTATGCTGAAACAACTAAGATATTTAAATTCAGTTAGAGAATAATGAGTTCTAGTCTGTCTCCTTGGTATCAAGAGTCAGAATCTATTGAAAGGATAAGGCTGACATTTATATATACATGCCTGAGAATATACACATGTGCACATGTACAGATGCACAAAACCTACCAGAGACACAATAGCAGCAAATTACCCCATGAATGGTTCAGAAAATGTGTCTGGTCTGATACAGAATTTGCATGAATACATACATATATTCATACATATCTTTTCAGCCTGGTAAGGGTTCTGACATCTGTACAAGAGAAAAGCCTGTGGGAGGTGGGGAGAGAGATAAATTAGGAGTTTGGGATTAATATATACACACTACTATCTATAAAATAGATAAACAACAAGGACCTACTGTATAGCACAGGGAACTATACTCAATATCCTGTAATAACCTATAATGCAAAAGAATCTGAAAAAGAACATATATATGTATATATGTATGTATAACTGAATCACTTTGCTGTATACCTGAAACTAACACAACATTGTAAATTAACTATACTTCAATTTTTAAAAATGGTTTAAAAAAAAGAGAGAAAAACTTGTGATTTCTTTACTTTCCCTATAGGTTATTATAATTCCTCAAGGAATTGATTACCAGATCAGGGATACCAAGTGTATCAGTTTGCTTAAACCACAGAAATTTATTGTCTTGCAGTCCTGGAGGCTAACGTGCCCAACATCAAGGTGTCAGCAGGGATGGTTCCTTCTGAAAGATATGAAGGAGAATTTGTTCCAGGGCTCTCTCCTAGCTTCTGGTGGTTTGCTAGCAATCTTTGGTGTTCCTTGGCTTATAGATTTATCACCTCAATCTCTGGCTTCATCTTCACATGGAAGTCTCCCTGTGTGTATGTCTCTGTTGCCCACATTTCCCCTTTTTATGAGGATACCAGTCATATTGGATTAGAGCCCATCCTAATAACCTCATTTTAATTTGACTAATTACATCTACAACAATGCTATTTCCAAATAAGTTCACATTCTGAGGTACTGGGGGTTAGGACTTGAACATATAAATTTGGTGGAGGGACACAATTCAACCAACAGGACAAAGAAAAAGTAACCTAGCTGCCCAACAATTTTCTTGGGTCATGGAAAAAAAAAGGAAAAAATAAAAATAAAACATAATAATGAAAACAAAAGTCCACTCATCAAAACTAGTATCCTGATTCACAAGAATATGTAGTGAACACCTACATGGAGTAGGCACCCCCTAATCATGGAATTAATTGAAATTCCCAAGTGTTTTAATTTTTGAGAGAAATAAAAGCTCCCACATTGTACATCTAGTAAATGTGATCTAATATTTTTCACTAAGTGAAATGGAGTAAAACCATAGAATCACCAGAGCCATAGGGAACTCTACAGACCATCTGGAGCCAGGGATGAGGAAACTGGAGCCCAGAGAAGTTAAATGATTTAAGGTCACATGGCTAGTTCCTGGCAGATTAGAGACTGAAACTGTGATCCCTGGTTTTGATTTCTAATGCAATGACCTTTCCATTGATCCCAGAGTAAGGGGCTGATCATGCCCTACTACTCCAGGTTATAGATTGTCACCTGATCTACTGCATGCCTGCCATTAGATTTCTATTTGTAACTAAAAGTTGTCTAAACCACTAGTTGGATTTGAGGTATATAAGGAAGAAAAGAAGCAAATAGACTTCCACCGCCTCTCCTCCAAACACAAGTCTTTGACATTCTCTAATGATTAAAGGAGTAACTATCAGAGCTTAAAGGGGAAATCGTACCTTTTCAATGGAGAGTTCTAGAGGGCATTACTGAAAACAAGTGATCAAACTTAACATCACTAATTGGAGAATAAAGACGTCATATGCCTCCTGATAGGATGCAATAGCATATAGATTCACTTACTAAATGTTGTCCCAAAGATAACCTGTATCTTATCAAAACTTTAGGATTAACCTCTAAATTTACAGAAAATACTGGGAATAAAAGAACGGGGTAAACAATACCATGAGGAGACAAGCAGACAAAGCTAGAATGTGGGACATTCTAAAAGTCAACTAGCTTAGTCTCTTCAAAAAGTCAATATTTTAAAAAAAATGATATGGGAACTGTTCTAGACAAAAGAGACTTAAGAGAGATAACAACCAAAATGCAGTGTGTAGACTTTGATTAGATCTTAATTAAGAAAAAAAAAAAGACACTGAAAAGACATTGCGGGAACAAATTTTAAAAGCTGAACATGGATCAGATATTTGATGATATTTAGGAATAAACAGTTAAGTTTCTGTGTGATATAATATGGTAGTTAAGTAGGAGAACATCCTTATTTTTAGGGGTGAATTGTCTAGAAATCCTCAACTTACTTTCACATGATTCAGCAAACAGAGCAAATAAACATATTATCATAGATAAAGATAGCAAAATGTTAACAATTGATTAATCTAGGTAATTATTATTTGAGTTACCTTGTACAACTCTTTCAACTCTTCTATGTGTTTGAAATTTAGAAAGTTGGAAGAAATAGGGTTAGGCTAACTTTTCTTTTTTTTTTTGCTCAAGTATTTCTATAACAAAAATAGGAAAATGAGGTGAATGAAAGACTCTACTTTCTTCAATAACTTTTATTGTGCCCTACACAATAGTAGGAGTTAAATAAATATTAGGGATTAAATAAATGATTGCTGATTTTGAATTCATATGACCAATACTGCTGAGAGTTAGATTATCCTTCAATAGAGGGCTGATTAATAAATGATGGTGTCTCCCTACAATGAAAAAAACAAGCAACCATTTTTTTTTAAATGAAGAAATTCTTTAAGTACTAATTTAGAAAGATCTCCAAGATATATTTTTAGCTGAAAAATGCAAGGTGCAGACAGTGTATATAGGCTAAAAGTTATGTTAATATATTTTCTAATATGTGAATATACTATCCCTGAAAGAACACACACAAACCTTCTTACTCCATCTGTGAAAAACCCACAGCTACCACCATACTCAATGAAAGTTTTCCTCCTAAGATCAGGAAAAAGGATATGTACTTTTCACCATTTCTATTCAACATTGTACTAGAAGTTCTAACTAGTGCAATTAGGCACAGAAAAGCAATAAAAGACATTCAGATTGGAAAACAAGAAGTAAAACTATATCTATTCACAGAAAACATGATCTTATATACTGAAACCACTAAAAAAAAAAAAAATCCACCAGAAAAACTATTAGAGCTAATAAAAAAGTTCAGCAAAGTTGCAGAATACAAGATCAATATACAAAACTCAATTGTATTTCCATACACTAGCAACAAACACCCACCAGGAAGGCAATAAAAAAACAGAAAATTATGAGTGTTGGTGAGGATACAGAGAAATTGGAACCTTCATACACTGCTGGTGGGAAGAGGAAATGGTGCAGTTACTGTGGAAAACATCTTAGCAGTTCCTCAAAAAGTTAAACATAGGGCTTCCCTGGCGGCGCAGTGGTTAAGAATCCACCTGCCAATGCAGGGGACACGGGCTCAACCCCTGGCCTGGGAAGATCTCACATGCCGCGGAGCAACTAAGCCCATGTGCCACAACTACTGAAGCCCACGTGCCTAGAGCCCGCGCTCCGCAACAAGAGAAGCCACCACAATGAGAAGCCTGCGCACCACGACGAAGAGTAGCCCCCGCTCACCGCAACTAGAGAAAGCTGCGCACAGCTTGCACAGCAACGAAGAACAAAAGCAGACCAAAAAAAAAAAAAAAGTTAAAGAGGTACCACTGACCCAGCAATTCCACTCCTAGGAACATATTTGCCTACACACAAACTTGCACGTGAGCATTCACGGCAGCATTATTTATAATAGCCGAAAGCAGGAAACAACCCAAAGGTTCATTAGTGGATGAATGGATAAAAAATGTGGTGTATCCATACAAGGGAATATTACTGAGTCATAAAAAGGAATGAAGGTCTGACACGCGCTACAACATGGATGAACCTTGGAAACATTACGCTAAGTGAGAGAAACCAAAAACACAATATGTGTATTGTATCATCCTATTTATATTAAATGTCCAATGCAGTGGTTGTCAGGGAGTTGGGGGAGGGGGAATTGGGAGGTGTATAAAGTTTCATTTTGATGTGATGGGTTATTCTGAAATTAGATTGGGTTGATGTTTGCAAAACACTGTGAATATACTAAAAACCACTGAATTATATACTTTAAGATGGTTAAAACGATGAATTTTATGTTTTATGTAAATATATTTTACTTCAATTAAAAAAAATTTTTTTTTAAGTATTGGGTGGCTTCCCTGGTGGAGCAGTGATTAAGAATCTGCCTGCCAATGCAGGGGACACAGGTTTGAGCCCTGGTCCGGGAAGATCCCACATGTCGCGGAGCAACTAAACCCCTGCGCCACAACTACTGAGCCTGCGCTCTAGAGCCCATGTGTCACAACTACTGAGCCTGTGTGCCACAACTACTGAAGCCCACACGCCTAGAGCCCGTGCTCCCAACAAGAGAAGCCACCACAATGAGAAGCCTGCACACCACAATGAAGAGTAGCCCCCGCTCGCTGCAAACAGAGAAAAGCCCACGCGCAGCAACAAGACCCAACACAGCCAACAATACAATAAATAAGATAAACTAAATAAATTTATTAGAAAAAAATTTTTTTAAGTATTGGGCCCCAGAGAAGGGAACTGAATGAAGGTGGGAAAAGAATAGGAGGGAAATATTCACTTTGTACATTCCTGTCCCTTTTGAATTTTGTACGACGTGAATTTGTAAAACGCACAAAAAATGTAAAGATTTAAAAAATAAATTGCTGGGCTTCAATTTTTACTGACAAAAGGTAGTAAACTCCAGATCTGGGGATTAATGGATGATTAAACCAGATTTTAAAATTGCCAACTTTCAGAGCCTTTAGAAATAGGATAGCTTCTCCCATGTCTAGGCAGACATGATTGTTTCTGCCTATGGATCAGATCATCTCTCAAAGCCCCCTTTCCATCCTACATTCTAGAAGATCAAGATTTCTGAGTGATGAGACTGGGTGGTATAATTCCCTTCCTCAATCAATAACAAAGGATAGTTACACATTATAAAGTTAACCCCATTTACCTCTGCCATGTTACTATGCGATGTGAACACCAGGATGCTTCCACTGGTACCCATTCATTCCTCAGCTGAACTGGGCTGAATCTCTCCGTGTGTGTGTGTGTGTGTGTGTGTGTGTGTGTGTGTGTGTGATTTTCAGAGTCACTAAACATCAATGAAAATACAGACACCTAGACCACACCTAGACCCAATGAATCAGAATCTCAGTATCTCAGTGGGCAGGACCCAAGAATGGGTATTTTAAACCACTGTCCTACTCAAAAGAAGTGCAATGTTAGAAGCAGGTGAAAAGAGTTCAGAGGTGGGAGGCGCCTTACTTAGTTTTCATATACCTAAATATTCTACCTCTAGGACAAGGAGTCAGCCATTTACGAGAGGGATCTTTCCCAGGACCTCACCTGCCTCAGGTCTTAAATTTCTTCATTGCAAGGAGCTACTCCTGTGGGTTAAAGCAAGGTAAAACAGGGGCTTCCCTGGTGGCACAGTGGTTAAGAATCCGCCTGCCAATGCAGGGGACACGGGCTTGAGCCCTGGTCCAGGAGGATCCCACATACCACAGAGCAACTAAGCCCGTAAGCCACAACTACTAAGCCCACATGCCACAACTACTGAAGCCCACGCGCCTAGAGCCCGTGCTCCGCAACAAGAGAAGCCACCGCAATGAGAAGCCCGCACACCACAACGAAGAGCAGCCCCCACTCGCAGCAACTAGAGAAAGCCCGTGTGCAGCAGCGAAGACCCAATGCAGCCAAAAATAAATAAGTAAATAAATAAATTTTAAAAAATAAATAAATAAATAACCTAATTAAAAAAAAAAAAAAGCAACGTAAAACATTAAGCAAATATCAGTTCCTAGGGTCTCAGTATGAATTACAGTATGAGTTTGCTTTCAAACCCATTAACTGACCGCAAGGCTCCTAAAGGCCAGGACACATCAGAGGAAAGTTTTAATGTAGGGTTAAGACAGGGATGGGGTCACAGCAAAGCATCACTGATTTAGCCCAGCAAGTCAGAGAGACGCTCGTGAGTGTGCATGGGGCATGTGGGGTGGGGTACAGGTGACGTCTTGGGAAGTTTGCAGGAGTATTAGTTATACACTCCTTGTGTAACAAACCACCCTAAAATTGGTGGCTTAAAACAGTGGTTTAGTATTTCTCACAACTCTGTGGCTCATACAGGTCTCACCTAAGCTCACTCCCATGGCTGCAGTCAGCAGGGGGGTCAGCTAGCGCTGGACTCCAGTGGGCTCAGCAAGGGAATGTCCTGGGCCTCTCTCCTCTCATGATCTCTCACTCTGGGATTCTTCATAGCATGGTGGTTGCAGGGCAGGGTTCCAAGAGGCAAAGGCAGAAGACGAAAGGCCTCTTAAGGCTCCTAAACTTGCATACAGTCACTTCTGGTACATTCTGTTGGTCAGTGCAAGCACCTAGACCAGCCCAGACTCAAGGTGTGGACAAATAGTCTCTACCTTTTCATGAGAGTAGCTGTCAAATATCTTTGCCACGTTTTTCAATCTCCCACAGGAGGCAACATGAAGACCCTAGACATTCAGAGAAGAGGCTTCAAATTTGATGAGGGGAAGTGAGAGACTACTGCTAAGAGATGGTCCAAAGACATGAACACTGCCCAATTCAGACCTTTTCCTTGGACTCACCTACTGTACACACCTCCTTAAATCCAAAGGAGGGAAGAGCCAGACAGTACACGTCTCTGCCTTTCATTAAATCTACAGTAGCAATTTCTATTTCCCAGTAAGGAAATGTGAGTTCTTAGCAACTCTAAACTGATTAAAGTCACATAAAATTTAGCATTCAAGTGCAAACAGAGATTGCTGGCCGGTCAAGAATGGGGATGGTCTCTCCTACAGAGTCTAAGCATCTACAGTTACTAAGAGTCATCGTTTGGCCCCATTTTTACAGTGTTGTGCTTTTCACATATTCTATCATTTAATCTCTGTCCTATGACAAAGGTACCAGTATGAGTCCCAACTGATTAATGAAAACAAGGCCGAGGGAAGTTAAGAGAGTTGTTCAAGGTCACTTGAGCTGGTAACAGCAGAGCTGGCATTCACACCCAGGTAGGCTGACCCAGCTCCCACTCTTTTAACCACAACACCACCCTGCATTTACAAGTGTTTGTTGTCGATGATGATAATGTAGACGGTGATGATGGCTTTGTTCTTTCAAAAACCAAGATGTACAATGGTTTTCATTCTGCTTCTTGAAAGGAAATGATCGTGCAAAAAGAAAAACATCCACAGAAATACCATACAAACTACTACCGATGGTCATTTTCCTTGGGAATAAAGAAAACACCTATGGAGTGCTTCCTAGCTGGCGGTCACTGTTCTAGGTGTTTCTATATGTCACTGTCTTTAAGGTACATACTGTCCCCAGGGTACAAGATGAGAAAAGAGGGAAAACAGAGGTAATCAGACTTACCCAGGGTCACGCCACAGGTCCTGATTCTTAGGTTCTTCCTAAATTGCTACTTTTCAAAAGGATGTTTATAACATAGTTATTCTTTTCCTAACCATGCCCTGTAAACAAAAGTTAATTTGAAGATATTTTTCCAAAAACAGCCAAGCACAGGATTTGAACAAACACTGGCCAAGTTATCTTGTGAAGTTATCTTGATCAGAAACTTTCAGCCATTTGAGGACCAAAAGCTTCTCTGAGAATTTAAAAAACAAATTCCTCAAATTCCTCAAAGCCACCAAAAATGAAATATTCAGTAGTAATCTTTGATACAACCAGTTTACTTGGGAACAGACATAACAGTTCAGGGAACAAAAATTATTTCAGATCCGAAGTCCTAGTAGGAAAAGCTGAGGGAAATAAGAATTGCACAGTTATAGGGACAACCTTAGGTAATTATGGCTTTTTAAAAAAGCTTTAGAGACTTTAATTCCCCTTAAAATAGAGAGACTGAGAGCCATTCAAAATAGAATTGTCACAGATAAAGCAAGGCATATCAGCAATGTTAGGACAGATTGTCCTTCCCATTCTGCTCAATTAAAAGGTTTCAATATTGGTCCAGGTGAACCTTTTGTCTTCCAGTGAGCATTGAGTACCAGACCCTATCCAAGCTGCTGATCACGTACGTTTTACACAGCATAAAATTCACTCGCATTCAGTGTATAATTCAATGATTTTTAGCAACTTTACCAAATGGTGTAACTATCATCATCAGTCAGTTTAAGTATAGTTTCATCTCCCCTAAGAAGCTCCCTCATGCCCACTTACAGGTGATCTCTGTTCCCAGTCCTAACCTCAGACAACCACTAATCTAGTTTCTGTCTATAAATTTGCCTTTTCTGGTTATTTCATGTTCATACAATATGTGCTTGCCTGTGTGTGGCTTCTTTCACTTAGCATCATGTTTCTGAGGTTCTGACATAGCCTGTGTCCGTAGTTTGTTCCTTTTGGGGGCTGAAAAGTATTCTGTCGCGTGCACCGGCCACATTGTGTTTATACATTCGCCAGCTGATGGACAGTGGGTTGTTTCTAGTTTGGGACTATTATGAACAAAGCTTCTCTGAACACTCAGGTGGGATTCTTTGTGTGGATACATGTTTGCATTTTTCCCGAGTAGACGCGTAGGAGTAGAACTGCTGGGCACACGGTAGTTTTATGTTTAACTTTTTGAAAAATTGCCAAACTATTTTCCAAAGTGGCGTGGCCGGTTTTTGAGATGAGGAAGATCATTTGCTCGGAACTGGTCTAAAACCCAGCTGCTACTTCCTACTTGCCCCCAACCAGAAGCACTAGCCTGCACTTCAGTGAGCTCCAGTCTGGATTACAGGTGTGAGGATAATAAGGGTTAGGGACAGAACTGCTGGAGTCACCATGATAGCTTTCCCTGGGCGGAAAGACTTCTCCCTAGGGAGACTTTCTAAGAAAAGTCATCACAGGCATGCAAAATTTAAAGGAACAGAAAATGATTCCCATATAAGGCAGCCTGTAGTAACTGTTTATTGGATCCAGAGTTTCTGTTTGGGATGACGAAGAGTTCTGGAAATGGACAGTGGTGATGGTTGTACAACATCACGAATACATTTAATGCTACTGAATTGTACACTTAAAAAATGGTTACGACGGTAAATTTTATGTTACGTATATTCTGCCACAATTTTTTAAAAAGCAAAGAACAGCACCTGGCCACATCATTCCTTTTGCATAAATCCTTCGTTGTCTTCCTACTACACTCAGAATAAAATTCAAATTCCTTACCAAGGCCTATAACATCCTGCACAATCTGGCTCCCGGCCCTCTTTCCAGCTCTGCCATTCTTGGTCACTTTGGCCTCCTTTCTCTTTCTTGAACCTTGAGCCTGTCCTGCCTCTAGGCCTTTGCTCCTGCTGGTCCCTCCCTCCAAGGCGCTTCCCAGTTCTCCCGGGGAATCGGCCTCATCCTTCAAGCCTCAACTCAAATTCACTTTCTCAGAGAAACCCTCCTTAAGTAGCATCTCCAAGTCTGTCTGTCTCTCTTCCTCCATGCTTTGTTTATTTCCCTCCTAGCATTTACTACAAGCAGTAATTATCTTGTGCTATTTTTTTGTCTCCCTCCCCCAGTGGAAGTAAGCTCCACGGTGGCGACTTCCTTCTCTGTTTTGCTTACCCGCTACCCCTAGCACAAACATACTGCCTGGTACAGAGCAAGCCTTTGAAAAATATTTGTTGACTATGACAAATAAATAAAAAGAGCTCTCAAGTGTCAAGGAGTGAGACTTAATTGCATTTTTAACTATGTTAAGCTTGCATTTAAACATTCATTTTGAAGTTGATTTTTTAATAAAAAATAATAGCCTTCACTGGCCTAGTTTCACACTAATGATTTTTACAAGACTCTTTCCCACATACAAGTGTGATATGGAAAAAAATAATCTGGGAAAATGTATTTGCCTTGTATAAATTATTACTTTTTAAAAACCACTTATAAGAGTTAAACAAAAAAGATTAAGATATTTCTGAAGCTCCTTTACACACAAATTATATATTTTAAAAAAAGATCATAGAAAAAGGAATCACACACCCTTCTAATAAAATATTTTCCATAACTCCTTTGCTTAAAGTCAAAAGAATGAATACTAAATTCTAAAATTGTAATGGGGAGTAGACAAAAAAATTCCCAAGAGAGATGGAAGAAAATTGAATTCACATATTAAAATTCTATAATATCTATGGAGACTTCACTCTTGTATTCTGGCTACATGGTAAGTTTACTATTTGTAACAAAAGTGACAAATTCAGAATTACTTACCCAATGGCAATGCGCCTATTGGTCAAAACTGCAAAATGTAAGGAATCCACTCTAATTCCCATCTTCTATCCTCTGGGTATTCAGTGCCCTACCACTATAGCACCCTGCCTTGAACTGTCATCTAAGGCAGCATTTCATCATCTTGCCCCAGTTAAAACCTACTTATTCTATGTCCAATCCTTCAAGCCAGTGCTATAGGCAGAAAATCTGATAAACTAAACCATAACGATGTGTTACTGGAACCCAAAGCATTTATGCGCCACCACGGATTGTCCACTAACATATGTTAGCAGTAGCCTCTTAAAGACAAAGTCTTAATAAGAAGGCATGGCTGTGGCTTCAGTAGTGAAATCCAGGGAGCACCGGAGGAGACAAAGGTTTTAGATGAAAAAGCAGAGCCTGAGGCACCCACAAAACACTGAAAGAGGAGATGACCAGTAGGTTTTTGGATTTGTGAGTCTGAGACTCAGGAGAGAGATATGGGCTGGAAGAAAATAGACTTGGGAGTATCAGCCCATGAATGATCATTAGAACCAGGACAGCATGAGTACCTCAGATTGTCCAAGAAAAGTGTGTCCAGTTAGAGGAGAGACTCACTCCTCTTGGTTTCTGTTGGCACCTTTTTCTGTCTGCCTCTCTCCCAGAGCCTGCTGCCATTCCAGCCACCTCCATTCTTTTTCAATTCAGCAGCAAGAGTGGTCCTTTTGATGACTTGATTCTTTTCCTCAAAACTCCCCAAAGACCACCCCCATCTCCCTGAGAAAAGACCAAGTCTTGACAATGGCTTACAAGGACTACAGGATCTGGAGCCCGTTGCTTCTCTGACCTCATATCCTAGGGTTCACTGCATCCCACCACCAGGGGCATTCTTCCTGTCCTCAGACACCCCAGGCTCGCTCCTTGCCTTAGGGTTTTTGCACTTCTGCACTCTCTGCCTGGGATGCTTTTCACTTGTCCTATTTTTTTTTTTTAATTGGGGTATACTTGTTTTACAATGTTGTGTTAGTTTCTACTGTACAGCAAAGTGCAGTTCCCTGTGCTATACAGCAGGTTCTCATTAGTTATCTATTTTATACATATTAGTGTATATATGTCAATCCCAATTTCCCAATTCATCCCACCCCCTTTTCCCCCTTTGGTGTCCAAACGTTTGTTCTCTATGTCTGTGTCTCTATTTCTGCCTTGCAAACAGGTTCATCTGTACCATTTTTCTAGATTCCACATATATGTGTTAATATACGATATTTGTTTTTCTCTTTCTGGCTTACTTCACTCTGTATGACAGTCTCTAGGTCCATCCAGGTCTCTACAAATGACCCCATTTCGTTCCTTTTTATGGCTGAGTAATATTCCATTGTATATATGTACCACATCTTCTTTATCCATTCCTCTGTCTATGGGCATTTAGGTTGCTTCCATGACCTGGCTACTGTAAATAGTGCCACAATGAACACTGGGGTGCATGTGTCTTTTTGAGTTATGGCTTTCTCTGGGTATATGTCCAGTAGTGGGACTGCTGGGTCATATGGTAATTCTATTTTTAGTTTTTTAAGGAACCTCCATACTGTTCTCCATAGTGGCTGTATCAATTTACTTTCCCAACAGTGCAAGAGGGTTCCCTTTTCTCCACACCCTCTCCAGCATTTATTGTTTGCAGATTTTTTGGTGATGGCCATTCTGACCAGTGTGAGGTGATACCTCATTGTAGTTTTGATCAGGCTCCCTGACTTCAAACTATACTACAAAGCTACAATAATCAAGACAGTATGGTACTGGCACAAAAACAGAAATATAGATCAATGGAACAGGATAAAAGTCCAGAGATAAACCCACGCACCTATGGTCAACTAATCTATGACAAAGGAGGCAAGAATATACAATGGAGAAAAGTCAGTCTCTTCAATAAGTGGTGCTGGGAAAACTGGACAGCTACATGTAAAAGAATGAAATTAGAACACTCCCTAACACCATACACAAAAATAAACTCAAGGGACTTCCCTGGTGGCGCAGTGGTTAAGAATCCGCCTGCCAATGCAGGGGACATGGGTTCGAGCCCTGGTCCGGGAAGATCCCACATGCCATGGAGCAACTAAGCCCGTGTGCCACAACTACTGAGCCTGCACGCCACAACTACTGAGCCCACGTGCCGCAACTACTGAAGCCCGCGCACCTAGAGCCTGTGCTCTGCAACAAGAGAAGCCACCGCAATGAGAAGACCGCGCACCGCAACCAACAGTAGCTCCCACTTGCCACAACTAGAGAAAGCCCGCACGCAGCAATGAAGACCCAACGCAGCCAAAAAAAAAAAAAAAGAAAAAACTCAAAATGGATTAAAGACCTAAATGTGAGACCAGAATCTATAAAACTCTTAGAGGAAAACATAGGAAGAATACTCTTTCACATAAATCACAGCAAGATCTTTTTTGACCCACATTCTAGAGTAATGGAAATAAAAACAAAAATAAACCAACGGGACCTAATGAAACTTAAGAGCTTTTGCACAGCAAAGGAAACCATAAACAAGACAAAAAGACAACCCTCAGAATGGGAGAAAATATTTGCAAATGAATCAACGGACAAAGGATTAACCTCCAAAATATACAAATAGCTCATGCAGCTCCATATCAAAAAAATGAACAACCCAATCAAAAAATGGGTGGAAGACCTAAATAGACATTTCTCCAAAGAAGACATACAGATGGCCAACAGGCACATGAAAAGATGCTCAACATCATTAATTATTAGAGGGATGCTTTTCTAGATACCCACAGGTTGGTTCCTTTCCCTTTTTTAAGGTTTTGCTCCAATATCATAATCTCAGAAATGCCTATTCTGATCTATTCTTTCTTTAAATTCCCACCTCCCCCTACCCCATACTCCCTACGCCCCTGTTCTGTTTATTTTTTCTAAAGCACTTATTAACATCTAGTTTTGTACTGATTTATTTTATTATGTGTACATTTAAAAATTTCTCCAAGGGAAGGGAGTTTTGTTTGTTTTGTTTGCTAATGTATCCCAAGTACCTAGAATAATGTCTGGCATACAGTAGGCTCAATATATATTAGTTGAATGTCAAATGAAATCTAAGAGAGAATCTTGAGGACTTGAACATTAAATGTTAGGCAGAAGATCAGCACCCGCCTCTCCCCTCCCACCCTCCGCAAAAGAAATTGACAAGAAACTTCTTGAAAGACAAAAGAAAATTAGGAGATTATGATTTAAATGAATAAAAGGGAGAAGATGTTTCAAGAACAAAGAGGTGGTCAGGAGTGTCAAATGCTGACCAAGAGTTAAATGAGATGAAGACTCAAAGACATCTAGTGAATTTAGGAACAAAGAATGTGTTCACCTTGGAGAGAGAAGTTTCAGTGACATGTAGCTAAGACACATAGGAAAAATTTCAACAGAGCTTACTGGAAGTTAAGAGAAAAGAAAAGAAAAATTTAAACCATGAAATCATCAAGCTTATAAAATACAGATATTAGATTTTACAGTTTGTTTCAGTTGTTGATGTATAACAAACCATCCCAAAACTTAATGATTTAAGACGGCAACAATTAGATTATCACTCACGATGTGGGTTGGTTTCATTCAGCCAGGCAGTTCTTCTGCTTCACATGATGGCAGATGAGGGTGCAGTCATCTAAGGCAGCATTCAGCAAACTTTGCTATAAAGGGTCAAATAGTAAATATTTTAGGCTTTGTGGGTCATAAGGTCCCTGTCATGGCTATTCTACTCTGCCATTGTAGTGAGAAAGCAGTCATAGATAATATATAAACAAATGGGCATGGCTGTGTTCCAGTAAAACTTTATTTACAGAATCAGATGGCAGGCCACTTTTGGCTGAAAGCCATAGTTTTCTCACCCTTGATTTAGGGGTTGAACTAGGGTGACACATCCAAGGTGGCTCACTGCTGGAGTGCCTTGTTACTCCTCAGTGTGGCTTCTGCATGTGGCTTGGGCTGTTACAGCATCGTGGCTGGTTCCAAGAATGAAAAGCAGACGTTGACAAGGCTTCTAAGGTTTAGCCCTGGAACTTTCACACCAGGAGGCATGGTTCCCTGGAGGCTACCAAATGTAACAGACAACCACACAACTCTCAGAGTTTTGCTTATTAAAGCTGTGCTCCATTACACATTCCGTCTAGAGACCCTCACCTAAGGAAAAGACTCCGTGACTTGTAAAGCCATCCTTTCCATCATCAATCCTTTCAAGAGTTCTTTTTTTTTTTTTTTTGTACCATCAACTGAAAGACTGTATGATTTATTATTTTAAGACAGCCAGAGGAATTATTTCCTTTCCATTAGCCTGGGAAACTCTAGGTCTTCTGACACTCACCCTTGAAAATGCAATTTCCAACACACTGTACTTAAGCTATAAAGCACAACCCATTAACCTTAGATAAGTATGACACAAAAGGGGTATTAGTACTAAGATGAAAACATCCATACTGAACTACTTGAAGATCTATCAGAGTGATGTTATTTTGCAAAAGTAAGTGAATTATAATCTATATGTTCTATATATTATATTCATATGTAATATATCATGTAACATGCATATATTAACATATAATCTATATGTTCTATATGTAATCATAATTGATGTTATAATCTATATGAATAAATATTCATTTACTCTCTCATCAATTTAAAAATTATTTCTTGAACACTTATTAACTGTTAGATCTTTACTAGGTTGTGGTGATTACAGCCATCACCTTGTTCTTAATGCAGGCTGATAACCTATTAGGTAACCTTGAGCATACAGTAAAACAAAGATTGCATGAAATCAAATAATTTCCAGGGGACTGAAAAAAAAGGGAGGAATTTAATTATCATAAAATTTTTGAACCATAGGAGAACTGAGTGCATATACATAATTTTAGGTTGATAGTCTAGTGAACCAATATGGTTTGATGTATCCAGACTACTTTAATCAAATACCATCATTATACTGATAAGAAAATAATACTTGAATACCTACGAGAAGAACTGATTCTACCCTTTAAAAATATGACCAAAAATTACTAAACATGCTGTCAGGGATGTGTGGTTGTACGCCAGGGGCAACAAGACACTACCAGGTGAACATATCTCATCTTCCCCATGTCAATTTTACTTTAATATTTTGGAAGAAAAAAATTTTAACTGATGAGGACTTTATAATTCTTATCACAATACAGTGAAATGACGAAATATTTTAAAGGCCTTTACAGGTGAAAATTAAAACAATCTCTATTAAAAAACAGTCAGGTGGGGCTTCCCTGGTGGCGCAGTGGTTAAGAATCCGCCTGCCAATGCAGGGGACACGGGTTCGAGCCGTGGTCCAGAAGATCCCACATGCCGCGGAGCAGCTAAGCCTGTGTGCCACAACTACTGAGCCTGCGCTCTAGAGCCCATGAGCCACAACTACTGAGCCCGTGTGCCACAACTACTGAGCCCATGTGCCACAACTACCGAAGCCTGCGCACCTAGAGCCCGTGCTCTGCATCAAGAGAAGCCACTGCAATAAGAAGCCGTGCACCGCAACGAAGAGCAGCCCCCGCTCTCCACAGCTAGAGAAAGCTCGCGTGCAGTAACAAAGACCCAACGCAGCCAAAAATAAATAAATTAATTAATTAATTAATTTTTAAAAAAAGTCAGGTGAAAGTGGAAATAAAAACCACAACAGGAGTATTTCTTACAAAAAATAAAGCACTATATATGAGAATTTATGGCAGACATTAGAGCAGTGATCAAAGAGAAACTCATAACCTCAAATACTTATATCCATAAAGATAAAAGAAGGAAAACAAGTGAATGACACTCCAACTCAAAAAGCTAGAAAAACAAAGTCAACCAAATAACTTAAGGAAAGCAGTAATACATATTAAAGCAGAAATTAAAATCCCAGAAAAATAAGAGAACTAATTAATAGATTAAAACGTTTCCTTGGGGGTGAGAGGCACACTGGCTAACGTAAAGAAAAAAAGCATGAATATAGAAAAAAGGAAAGTGAGAAATGTCTTAACATGAAGGAAATTTTAAAAATCATGGAAGACTACATTGCACAATCCTACACAAATTTGAAAACTTAGATAAAATGGATAACTTTCTAGGAATACAATTTTACAAAATTGACCCCAGTAGAAAGAAAATTCTTAAGCAGACATATTTCCATTAAAATTTTTAAGGACATTTTAAAGAACTACCCCATAAAAAAATCATCACGCTCAGATAGTTTCAGAGAGGAATTCTACCAAATCTTGAAAACTGGAGTAATTGCAATGCTATGTGAATTATTTCAGAGCATAGAAAACAGAAATGTTTAACTTTTGTACAAAGCAAGATTAACATTCCTACTTAAACCTAATAAATATAGCATATACACATAAACTTAAAGATCAGTCTCATGAATATTGATGCAAAAAAAAAAAAAACCTAAATAAAACATTAGCAAACAGGATCCAGTAGCATGATGGAGTGAAATTTATATGAGGAGTGCAAGAATGGTTTGATATTAAGAAATCCTTTAATATAATTCACCATATTAATATAAGAAGAACATTTGTACGATTGTTTTCAATAAATGCTGAAAAGGCTTTTGATAAAATTCAGCACTCATTCCAATACTAAGTAAAATAGGAAGATGGGTATTTCCTTAACGCAATTAAAAAAATACCTAAGTCCAAAAGCCAGCTTTCTATTTAATTGGGAAACACTAGAGACATTCCCACTAAAGTCAGGTATATGGCAAGGATGCCAACTATCTCTACTACTACATGTTTAACACCATATTTGAGTTACAGCCAATGCAATTAGACAGGAGGAAGCAATTTGAATTATAAAAATTGGAAACTGAGAAGTAAAACTATATTTGCAGATGACATGATATTATACTTGCAAAAGCCAAGTGGTCCAAAGATAAAACTAACTTAAACAAAAAAAGCAGTTCAATAATATAGCAGGATATAAAATTAAGCTACAGAAATCAACAGGTACATATACACAAACAATGACCAGCTAAAAGGGGTAACAAAAACAAAACCCCATTTACAATAGCAACAACAACAAAGATAAAATATTTAGATATTAATAAGAAATGTGTAAAAGTTATATGAGGAAATCCCATATGAGCATTCCTGAAACATGTAAAGTATACTTCATGGAAAGACATTCCTTGCTTTTGGGAAGTATCACCCATCATAAAGATGTCACCTATCCCTAAATTATAAATGTAATGCAATTCCAAAAAAATACTAATAAGTTTTTGTTTCTGGCACAGACAAGTTGATTCTAAACTTCATATACATTTTTAAAAATAAAGTGTACAAGAATAGGTAGAAAAACTGAAAAATAAAGGCAAGGAGGGAAGACTAGCTCTAATAGCATTGAAACATACTATAAAACCTCTATAATTATAGCTGTATGGTATTGGAGCATAATATAGACAGACTAGCAGAAAAAATAGGAAGTCCAGAAACAGACCCAAGTATATACGGAAATTTAGCATTAGACTATATATTCAGGATAAATACCCAGAATGGGGCAGAGAGGAAATATAGCTATTTTTAGATACTTAGATATTTTTAGATATTATTGCATATTTTCTCATGGGCTCACCAACAGTGTGTCTTGTCAAGGTTTTGAATTTTTGCCATTTAGATAAATGAAAGTGGTATCTCAGTGCAGTTTTAATTTGCATCCTCTTACTATGAATGAAATTTAATCTTTTCATTTGTTCAAGAGCATTTTGCATATTTTTGTATCTTCCTTTTTTAATGAAGGAATTTACATACAATAAAATGTACAGATATAAAGTGTTCAGTTCAATGAATTTTGACAATTGAATACATCTGTGTACACACCACTCAGAACAAGATCTAGAATGTTTCTATCACCCCAGAAAATCCCCTTGTGTTCCTTTCCAGCCACTCCTCCCACCCGCTCCAGAAGCAACCACTTTCTGATTTCTATCCCCATAGATTAGTTTTGCTTGTTCTTGGACTTTGTGTAAATGGAATATACATTATGTGTATCTATTTTGTATATGTGTCTGATTCTTTTACTCAATGTAATTTCTTTTAACATATTTATTGGAATATAATTGCTTTACAATGTTGTGTTAGTTTCTGCTGTAATGTAATTTTTTTGATTCATCCATTAATCCATGTTGAGCATTAGTTCATTTTTGTTTATTACTGAGTACAATTCCATTCTATGCATATAACACAATGTTTGCAAAATTAAATTTTATCCTCCATATGGTTTCTCATTGTTGAGGAATGGAGTTGCAAATATGGAAAGGGAGAATGATAGAATGAATCCTGGGCTATTTGATTGGAACTGGAGCTATCAGTGTGAACTGTGAACTCATAGCTTTTAATATGTATAGACAGATGTAGAAATAACTACAGGTATGTGTGGGTATATGTGTGTATGTGCACGTATATACATAGATGTATTCCCTGGCTCTGATAGCATGGAAGCAGTGTCATACCAATAGTAATGAGTACACCCACCACCTATGCCTTGGTTTCTAAATACCATCCTTCATGAAAAAGAATCAGCGCCCTTTGGAGAAATGGCTGATTCCAGGGCTGAGGCAGAGAAAGTACAAGGTCAGTCTGGAATATCTTCTGCCAGACATTAAGAACACTCTCAAAAACTGATGTAGCTATCTCAAAAGGACAGAGGAGGTGGTGTGAAGGAACTTTCTCTGGCCAAACTTCAGACAATATGAGCATCAAAACGCATAAAAACAAGAAGGGATTATAACACATTAAATTTTTAAAAATCCACAAGTCGGGCTTTCCTGGTGGCGCAGCGGTTGAGAATCTGCCTGTCAATGCAGGGGACACGGGTTCGAGCCCTGGTCTGGGAAGATCCCACATGCCACGGAGCAACTGGGCCCGTGAGCCACAATTACTGAGCCTGCGCGTCTGGAGCCTGTGCTCCGCAACAAGAGAGGCCACGATAGTGAGAGGCCCGCGCACCACGATGAAGAGAGGCCCCCGCTTGCCGCAACTAGAGAAAGCCCTCGCACAGAAACGAAGACCCAACACAGCAAAAATAAATAAATAAATAAAATTAAGAAGTGTTAAAAAAAAAAAAATCCACAAGTCCCTATTGTTACTAAAAATAAAAAATAAATGTTGCATAGAGGGAAAGGTTTTTTTAAAAGATAGAATAATACCAACTCAAAAATGTAAGAAGAAATGATAGAAATAGAAAAATCACCATTTTATAATCACCAGAGGAATGACTGATTCAGACAATAACCACCATAGTGTAGAAGGCTGCTGGAAAACAGGACATTTACGTGATCTCATGTGAATTCCTTATTAATTATACAGCAGGCACCATATTAACCAAGTGATCAAAGTGAACACTGCCAATAATTGCGCACACCGATATCATGTGTCCCTGACGGGATGCACTGAGAAGTACATAGTATTCCATCCAAAAATGTTGAATCTCATCATAAGGAAAGAATCAGAGAGTTCCAAATTAAGGGACATTTGGCAACTGGAGCTTGGGCTCCAAAAATATCAATGGCATGAAAGACAAAAAGAGGAGACTAAAGAAATAAGAAAACCAAATGCAATGTGTCATCCTTGACTGGATCCCAGAGCACGAGAAAAAAAAAAAAAACACAAACACTTTAAAGAACATTATTGAGATACTTGGGGAAATTTGAATATGAGCTATATGTTAGATAATATTATTGCATCAATGTCAAATTTCTTGAGTATAATAATTAAATTGCGGTTACGTAAGAGAATGTTTCTGTTCTTTGGAGGTATAACTTTAAGTACTTAGGGATGAAGTGTCATTGTACCTGCAACTAAGTCTTAACTTGTTTAGAGGGGAAAAAAAGGGAAATATCTTTAGGTTCTTTTGTGTGTATCTTTGCATAGGTACGTGTGAAGAGAGAGAAATAAAGTGGATGTGGCAAAATGTTAACAACAAATCTGATGAAAATGGGTGTTGATTGTAGTATTTTTTTTTCAACTTTTCTGTAGGTTCAAAATAAAAATTGGGGATAAAACATTACTTTTAAACTAAATGGATTCAATACAATCCACAAAATATTTTTCGTTTTAAACAGGAGACTTCAAAAAGATGTTTAGACTGACCATGCTTGTTTTGCACTATGACCCTAGACCCCCCAGGAAATAAACACTACCTTCAAGGTCACTTCAAGGTGAACAGTCCTTCAATGGGGAGGTTCAAGGAGCTTGGTCAGGGGGATAGGATGCATCCCTTTGGGGCTGGCTGGATGCCTCAGTTCATTAGAATAGGTCAAGGTCACTGCTGGGAGTGAACCTGTTTCATCTCCACAGCCATCTCTTCCAGTTCTTCGGGCAGTAGCCACTATTCCTTCGAGGAACTGTGATTCCCACTCCACGTGCTTCTGTTGGAGATGCCAATCATGGGACCCTGTTCCCTCGCCAAAGGATCAATAAGTAATCCAAGACTGGCCAAAATAGACCCCAGCCTCGTGGCCACAGAGATTAGCCCAGGGAAGGGTATGTGACCTAAGCTGGGTCCATCAGGCTCCTATCCTGATATTTTGTTAATGGATGCTCACCTTCCTCTGGGTTCCTTTGGACAGAATAATGTAAATCTGGAGCTGTCTGTTCCAGCAACAAAAAGAGTCGAGACTACCACGCTCAGTTGCTGTGCTGTTCTGCAGGGTGAGGTGCTGGCTTTGCTTTGGCATCGTTCAAGTCACTGCAGCGCCGTGATTACTGTTCCCTCGTGGACCTTGTGACTCCTGGGTCACCTGGTCCTGATTTATAGTTGTCTCACCTTACCCTCGGTTTTGTTTTCCACTGTTTCAGTTACCCACGGTCGACCGCAGTCTGAAAATATTAAGTGGAAAATTCCCAAAGTAAACAATTCATAAGTTTTGGGGGGGGGGGGTTTCTTGTTTTGTTTTTGTTTTTGCTGCACCGTGTGGCTTGTGGGATCTTAGTTCTCTGACCAGGTATCGAACCCAGGCCACAGCAGTGAAAGCACCGAGTCCTAACCACTGGACCTCCAGGGAATTCCCAACAATTCGTTAAGTTTTAAATCACATGCCCTTCTGAGTAGCGTGATGAAATCTCGCGCCATCTCGCCACATCTCGTGCTATCTCTCCCAGGACACGAGCCATCCCTTTGTCCAGCATATCTTGCCTGTCAGCCACTTAGTAGGCCTCTCAGTCATCAGATCTACTGTCGAGGTATCACAGTGCTTGTGTTCAAGTGACCCTTATCTTACTTAATAATGGCGCCAAAGCACAGAAGTAATGATGCTGGCAATTCGGATAATGCCAAAGAGACGCCACAAACTTCTTCCTTTAAGTGAAAAGGTCAAAGTTCCCCCACTTGATGAGGAAAGGAAGAGAAATCATCTGTTGAGGTTGCTAAGATCTACGGTAAGAATGACTCTTCTATCGGTGAAACCGTGAAGAAGGAAAAAGAAATTCATGCTAGTTTGGCTCTCAAACCTCAGACTGCAAAAGTTACAGCCACAGTGCATGAGAAATGCTTAGTTAAGACGGAAAAGGCTTTAAATTTGTACAATAAGATATTTTGAGAGAAAGAAACCACCTTCACACCATGTTTATTACAGTATATTGTTATAACTGTTCTGTTTTATTTTTAGTTGTTGTTAATCTCTTACTGTGCCTAATTTATAAATTAAACTTTATCACAGGTATATATGTACAGGAAAAAAACAGTTTATATAGGGTTTGGTACCTATGTATCTGAGGTTTCAGATATCCATTGGGAGTCATGGGATGTATCCCCTAAGGATAAGGGGGGATTACTATACAGGCAGCATCTTACGTCACAGACTGAGCTCTACTTTATAGATCACGCGGCACATATGCATGTGGGCACACGCGAGCACCCATCCACACTCCTGCAAAACGCCTTCTTATTTGCCGAATCCCTGCCCTCTCATAGGTCATTCGTTCTTTCAATAAACATAGAAGACCAACTGTGAGCAGACGTGGAATGCAGCGCTGTGGGCCGGCGTGGCCCAAACACCACCCTGATTGCCAAGAATTCCCCCAGAAGGCTTATCAACACGGCTCTGTGGGGTCCATGCCTAGAGATTTTGGAGACACTCTGTGTGTATTTAACAAGTCACCCAATGCCTATTCCAGTCTAGAAAACACTGCACAGGAGCCAGGGAAATCCAGGTGAACGCGGCTCAGAGCTTTTTCTCAGGGGCATTTTGATTAGCGGGGACAAAGGCAGCAGAAATCAGTGAGGCGTCCAAAGCGAACGCTGCAGAGAGTCAGCTGAGGAACCTGAAGCTAACCGGACGGGACGTGCGGCGGGGTCTCTCTTCTACTTATCATGCCTGCTTCGTGTCTCAAAACAGTGCCTTCAGAGGGAGGACTCAGCCTGACTATTTCACAACAAGTTCATGTTGGCAGCTGGGGAAATCAGGCCATTTAGGGAGCTGCTGCAGGTGCCTCATGGTGGAGCTAGCTGGGGGGGAGAGGGAGGAGTGTCAGTGTGGGGTGGGCGTGTTGTAGTGTGTGTGTATGTACAGCCTTACCTAGGGCTCTTGACCTGCATGTGTTCACAACAACCTTTCCAAACCATATGTTCTCAGCAAGGGGACAGTGCTGACGGGGCCACATAAAGCTCTAGGTGAGCTTTTTGCCAAATCAGAGAGTGTGCCCCTTACAGTAACTTTCTGGATAAAAATCACAGGGTGTTGTAGTCATAATAACTGTAGTTTATTGGCCAAATTGTTACATGCCAGGGAACATAATAGCTGCTTTTTGTAATTCTCATTTAATCCTCTCAAGAACCCCCTGAAATTAGTACTATTATCCTTATTTGACAGATGGGGAAAGGAAACTTAGAAGGGTTAGTACAACCTTTTGTTTGAGCTCTTAAAGTGTGTTTGTAAGTGATCCTTAATAGATATTATAATCTAATGTATATCAATTAAGTTGCAAGATGTTTCCTCAACTATTACTTATTTGACAAATATTTATCGAGCACCCCTTAGGTGCCTAGTTCCCTGCTAGATGTTATAGGAAAGATTGAAAAATATCATAAATAGCTCTCTCCTTAGAAGCAGTTCATTTGGTCTGGAGGTAAAATCATAAAAGGACATTTTTGTGAGCTACTTTCCTTATTTGTGTTACACTTTTACAGCAAGAGTACTTGGACTTGGACTTGTGTAAGTCTCTGCTCCTCCTTTGCCCCCTAGGGGTAAGGAAAACCATTTCACTCACCTTTGTATTCCTAGCACATAGTAGGTATCTTATCAATGTTGGTTGATTCAATGAACTGTTCATCTGGGAGTTGGAAGGTATGAATGAACATTCTAACCCTTTCCTTACTCAGAGGCTGGAGGGTTTCGTGCAACTTGCAAATGAACCCAAACCCAAAATAGAACACAGCTATTACTCAGCAAAAAAAGTTTTCAAAATAATGAATATGTTCCATATGCAACCATTCTGAGGTAGTTTTTAACCAACTTCCCTGAATGTCCCATGAGATGCTAATAAGTTTTTCTTTAAAAAGAAAACAATTCCACAGTCAAATACATCTGGGAAATGCAGGGCTCAGTAGGATTACAGGATTTCTTTCCTGCAGGAATACTCAGAGCCCATAATAGACTACTGTGTACTGTATATAAACCAAAAGATGCAGATGGGGAAATGAAGAATACACCGTATATGATAAGCAATATTTTCCAAATTTCTTTGACAGTAGATTCTTTGGAGGAAGGGGTGAGGGGAGTAAAAAAAGAATTAATTGCAGGGCTGGAACTAGTGTGAAGTGAATGAGACACCTCGGGCACAACATTTAAGAAAGCCCCTACCTGTAATGTAAGTTGGTGCAGCCACTGTGGAAAACAATATGGAGGTTCCTCAGAAAACTAGAAATAGATTTACCATACGATTCAGCAATCCCGCTCCTGGGCATATACCCGGACAAAACTATAATTCAAAAAGATACATGCACCCCTATGTTCGTAGCAGCACTATTCACAATAGACAAGACATGGAAACAACCTAAATGTCCACTGGCAGATGAATGGATAAAGAAGATGTGGTACATATATACAGTGGAATACTACTCAGCCATTAAAAAAAGAAAGAATGCCACTTGCAGCAATATGGATGCAACTAGAGATTATCATACTAAGTGAAGTAAGTCAGAAAGAGGAACACAAATACCATATGATATCACTTATATGTGGAATCTAAAATATGGCACAAGGACTTCCCTGGTGGTGCAGTGGTTAATAATCCGCCTGCCAATGCAGGGGACACGGGTTCGAGCCCTGGTCCGAGAAGATCCCACATGCCGCGGAGCAGCTAAGCCCGTGTGCCACAACTACTGAAGCCCGTGCACCTAGAGCCCATGCTCTGCAACAAGAAAAGCCACCGCAATGAAAAGCCCGTGCACTGCAATGAAGAGCAGCCCCCGCTCACGGCAACTAGAGAAAGCTCACGTGCAGCAACGAAGACCCAACTCAGCGAAAAAGAAATAAATAAATTTATTTAAAAAAATAAAATATGGCACAAATGAACCTATCTACAAGACAGAAACAAACTCACAGACATAGCGAACAGACCTGTGCTTGCCAAGGGGGAGGAGAGGAGGGGGAGGGATGCACTGGGAGTTTGGGGTTAGGAGATACAAACTATTAGATTTAGAATGGATAAACAACAAGGTCCTACTGTACAGCACAGGGAACTATACCCAATCTCCTGGGAAAAACCATAACAGAAAAGAATTATTTAAAAAAAAAAACGTATATATGTGTATAACCGAGTCACTTTGCTGTACAGCAGAAATTAGCACAGCATTGTAAATCAACTATACTTCAATAAAAAAAAAAGAAAGCCCCCACCTGTGCAAAGGCGCTTGCACAACCCAAGCGTGAGCACCTCCCTCAGTTTCACATCCTAGGTGCCTCACTGCCTCACCCGAGCCCCACACCAGAAAGAATGCCCGATACGACCACTGAAAGAACTCTACCATAAACACAATCAGGGAAATGTTCTCTGGCCACTCCTCCTTTGCAGTATCTAGTCAGGGGTCATCATTTTAAAGATGACAAAAACATTTCTGGACCTTCTTCCACATGTTCTATAGTGATTCTGGCTCAGCTTAGGGGCTGTGGAGTCTTTTCCTGGCCCTGCCCTGGAGGCAGAGCCTTCTGTGGAGGGCTGGCCAAGGGCACCGGAACCCAGCTGGTGTTCTGAGCAGAGCCAGGCTGCCCCTTTGAACTGGTCCAGGGAAAGGAAGTCCAAATGGAACTGGTCTGTTCCACACACCGGAAATCACTGGTTGCTCTGTTTCTTTCATTCTTGAAAACAGCAGACGAAGAGAAAGTCAATAAATGATTCCTAATGACTAGGACAATGTCTGGGGCTCAGTAAATAGAATGAATGAATGAGTGAACAAATGAATGTATGAACATATGAATCAGATAGAGGCCCCTGCCTTCTTTTTAGAGTCGCTCTTCTGAGACAGATGTTCTGCTTAGATCTTTGCTGTTTTCCATTTGTACACTCTCTTCAATGTCCCTCCCAGTGTAAAGCCCTGTTTGATCCTACAGCTAATGACTAAAGCTGGTTGGGGCAGAGAGCCTGAGAACAAATTGTTTGTTCAAGAAAGTGTGTACATTCTACAAACTCACTTTTCTTTCCCTCTCCCATTTTCTTTCTTCCTGTTTCTTTAAATCCATGAAAACAATCATCTTGAAAGTTTCACAGTGGCATACATTCAGATGCACTTAGGATACTCGTGAATTCAATGTCACTATAACTCTTATACCCTTTTTTTGGGGGGGGGGTTGTTTTAAGTAAAAAAAACTTCAGGAGAAACCCAATCCAAATAAATGTAGTAATATATATAGCTTTTCAAATGGCATGCTGAAGCATCAGGTAACAAACAAAGTTTTGCTTGGTTATCAATCTAATTAGACTCTAATACAAGCAAGTGATAGTAGATAGTTCTACATTATAGTCCAGTTCATGGAAGAACTAAGAAGCAGAAAGCGCATATCTGTATCATTAAAACGGTTACTGCGGGCTTCCCTGGTGGTGCAGTGGTTGAGAATCTGCCTGCCAATGCAGGGGACACGGGTTCGAGCTCTGGTCTGGGAAGATCCCACATGCCGCGGAGCAACTGGGCCCGTGAGCCACAATTACTGAGCCTGCGTGTCTGGAGCCTGTGCTCCGCAACAAGAGTAGGCCGTGACAGTGAGAGGCCCGCGCACCGCGATGAAGAGTGGCCCCCACTTGCCACAACTAGAGAAAGACCTCACACAGAAACGAAGACCCAACACAGCCATAAAAAAAAAAAAAATTCCCCATTAGTGGATATTTGCATAGTAGCTAACTTTAAAAAACAAAACAAAACAAAACAAAAACGGTTACTGCATTCACTAAATATCTATATATTCCCTGGGCAAGAATTCGGGTTTCCTGAGAGGGTGCCATTAGGATTTTCACACTCCAGGTCGAGAAAACTGAAAGAACCACTGTGTTCCTTCTCTTTCCAGTATTTGCATTTTATGAGATCAAACTCTTTTAAGTAACAATACACATTTTCCCTCCGTGACTAAACATTTCATCTAGCACTTATGATGCCAGTAACATATTCAATACCTTCTGTAATCACGTGGTTGAATCACTGAGGAAACATGCAACATACCCAGCCCTTAAAAGTCACTAAACCTTACCCTCCAAACTGCAAACAGTGGAGATCAAAAGTTGTCCATTTTATATGCTGCTCTTGCATTTTACCTTTGCATATTTTTCAGGGACCCCTTCACAGCAACACACAGAAGCAGAGAGAAAGGAAGCACCTTTCCACGTGAGAAGAACCTTGGATTCTACTCCTGAACAATGGGTGGTATTGGGTGAAAGTATGAATTTACCAAAAGCCCATAAAGCAAATCTTTTCTACCTCTCAAAATTGTAGCTGGCATAACATCAAGGCTGTGTACCAGGACCTCCTCGGGCTCTTGTGCCAGGACGAAAAAATCTCTTGTGCCAAATGAGGAGGGAAATATGCCCTTGGGTTTGAGTTGACTTGTTTATAGAAGGAGGCAAACAGCATGGGTTTTAATCCCACGTGGGCTACTTTGCTGACTCAGTTCTGACGAGTCACATTGTACCTTAACTCATAAGGGTTGGTTTCCCATCAAAGAAGGGCAGTTTTTAATTGGTCACACCATTTTGCATGGCTGTTTATCCTCAGGTGATTTCAGTGTGGTATCAGATATTCTAAGAATCTGGTATTAATACAATAACAAAATCGGCCTCAGGTAATTGACTTGGCTTAACTGGTCCCATGCTGGTGATGGCACTGCACATCTTGAGTCTTCCTAAATTACCATAGGTGTTCAGTTTGGTTTCAAAGGGTATCCCTCCGGGCAAAGTGAATTGAGGAAGCCGAATTATCAAACAAAATTCTACAGTATTGTAGATGATTGAGTTTAACTCATAACAAGTGCCAAGGTACCAAAAAACACCTAAGTATTACTATTAAATAAACTGCAGATAATCTGGCCCTTGGCTACCAATTCAACCTCTTCTTGTGTCACTCATCCTTCAGTCATGACCCTCGAATCACAATGGCTTGTAACTGGTCCTAGAACATGGCAAGCCCCTTCCCATCTCAGGGCCTTTGCCCTTGCAGTCCCTTCCGTTGAATGCCCTTCTCCTGGCTACTCTCCGATGGCTGGCTCCCTTTCAATCCTTAGGTCTCAGCCTAAACATTCCATCATCAGAAGGGCCAGTGGCCTCCTCATCTCTTGCCCCATTATTTTTCTAGGAACCTTGTTCATTTCCTTCATGGCAGTCATCATATTCAGAAATTGACTTTGTTTACTCATTTATAGTCTGTTTCCTCCCTCCAGGAACATAGAGATCATATTTGTATTTCCAGTACCAAACATAGGAAGGCACTTGCTATGGGCTAAATTGTGTCCTTCCCAAATTCATATGTTGAAGCTGTAACCCCCAATGTGATGGTATTTGGAGGTGGGACTTTAGAAGGTAATTAGTGTTTAGATGAGGTCATGAGGGTGGGGCCCTCATGGTGGGATTAGTGCCCTTATATGAAGAGACACCAGAGAACTAACTCTCTCTCTCTTTCTTTCTCTCTCTGCCATGTGAGGACACAGTAAGAAGGCACCTATCTGAAAGCCAGGAGGAGAGCTCATGCCAGGAACCAACCATGCTGGCTTCCTGATCTTGGCCTTCCAGCCTCCAGAACTGTGAGAAAATAAATTTCTCTTGTTTAAGTCACCCAATCTATAGTATTTTATTATGGCAGTCCAAGCAGACTAATACAGCATTCAATAAATCTTTGTTGAATGAATGAATATATGATCTCCTGTATGTAATCAACGGTTAACTACATTTTATAATCTGAGTGGTCCTGGGATGATTTTTTAAAGTGTCAGTTGGCCAGTGTTTCATACTCTATTTTCTTAGTCCATTGTGATGTGGAGCTTTATTAAACACACGCCTACCTTTCTTTCTTTGCTACTCTTATCACAAATTCCTGTTACTGCTAAACTTTATTGAAAGATACATCCAGGCAAAGTCCATATGCACAGTTGGCTACCAGATCAGATGTTGTAACTAATCAGGCTTATCCATCAAAGAGCTTTGATTTTATTTTATTTTTTAAAAAAATACTGGGCCATTGTTTGAATTGTTCAAAAGTTTCAGCACCATGTAGACAAAACCACAGAGCTCTGAACACCTCCATGGAACTGCATGATTCTTTGTGGGATGAATTTATACAGGTTTATTCTAAAAATTTCCATGACTTTTCTTAGCTTCTAAGTGAAGATACTTTAAAAATGGGTCTAATTTTTTTCTAGTCGTCACAATCCTTATAAACATTCATTCACATTCCTCAGAATCATCTATTTATCTTGTAATATACTTAAATATCGAAAACTTAAGATTTTATCTATTTATTTAAAAGAAAAGCCTATTGGGTCATTCTGGACAACATCACTGTGCTGGGGAAGGGTGACATAGGTCAATGTTATCTTTTTCTGGGCAAGAAGCTCAGGACTCTGAAATTGTTTCCCTGCTTGCTGGTCCAAAGAGCAATCAACAGTTTGTATATAACACGCACCCAGTCTTAGAATCTGAGGTCACCTTTAGTACATTTTGCAGAGAAAATGACTGTACTACTAATATCCAAATTACATCTATGGGCCTAATGGCTTAGATGTGCTAACTTATTACTGGCACGCTACCAAGAAAAATACACGGTATCAACAGATATTAGCAGAGTCATTACTACGTGCCAGGCACTGTCATCAGTATTTTAAACACTGATCTAATTTGATCCTCTGAACGACCCTATGAGGTAGCTACTATCATTACCCCATTTTACAGATGAGCAAACTAAGGCTTTAAGGAACACGCAAGAGACTTTCATCCATGTCAGTCTCACTGCACCAAAGTACTGGCTCTAACCTCTAACAATGTTACCCAGCTTTCTCGGACCTCGTAGCCTCATTTATCAATCCCCATTTAATGAAAGTCTTACCCTTCTAGAACACTGCGATAATTGACTACTGGTCAGCCTCAAATTTGTCCCTGCCATGGGAGAAAAGAAAGGGCCCTACTCAAGAAAACAAATAGTGTGAGTGATGTCTGAAAAAACTTGGCTTAAGTACTTAAGAGAACAAATTATTTTCCAGTTAAAATGCCCTTTTGTAGGGAAAAAAAAAGCATGACAATTTTGAATAATTCTTACCTACTCATTAAACAGTTGCCCTAGGGAAATGTATGCAATATTCACTTAGCCTAGTTCAAGTTTCTTATATGCTTCAAAGTAATAAAATCATCCACGAGAACTGTAAGCTTCTTGAGAGTCCAGTCATGAGAATTTTGTTCACATAGCATATGTCTGGTACATAGAAAACTCTCAGTACAATCCTCCCTCAGAATCCACTGGGGATTGGTTCTAGGACACCTCCCACCCCCACAGATACCAAAATCTGAGGATGCTCAAGTCCCTTATGTAAAATGGTGTAGTATTTGCATAGAACCTATGCACATCCTCTTGTAAACTTTAAATCATCTCTAGATTACTTATGACACCAAATACAATGTAAATGCTATGTAAACAGTGGCAAGTGAGGGGCAAATTCAAGTTTTGCTTTTTGAAAATTTCTGGAATTTTTTTTGGGTGGTGGGGTTGAATCTGCAGATGTGGAACCCACAGATACAGAGGGCTGACTGTAAATGTTTTGGTTAAATAAACACTACAATCCCTTAAATTTTCTTTAATTAGTTGTTACTCAAACCTCAGACTACCTCCCTCTGCATGTCTGTGAGTGGTAAAGTTTTATTAAATTGAATCCTTATCTTCAGCTGGTTTGTCATTATTTTCCAGATTTCTCCATGCTTTCTTCCTAACAAGATGGTCTGGACCCTAATCATCTTTGTTTGACATTAGCGCTGCATTGGTAAGCGCAGAAAATGAGGGAAAATTAATTCTCTCTTCTTATGATGCGTGAATTAGTTCTGTATATAATGTAGGACCAATAGCTAATATCAGAGCTATAAAATTTCAATTGGTAAGTCTCTTCTGGTGGAAATAAACAAACAAATTTGGACATTGGAAGGGGAGGTGGGATTCAGGTGCTAATTTATAACCATTCAATGGATGTTCTCTGCAATTGTCAGTGCTGGCACTACTCGGCCAGACTTGGCTGGGTTCCCTAATGGTACCCAAACCCTCTCCCCATATCCTCTCCTCATCCTTCTCTCGCCATGGAGCTGGTGCTCCATGGACTTAGGCAGGTCTGAGACCAGAGGTGTAAAAAGCCTGGTTTCTTATGGCAATGAACCACCTCTGACCCTAGCGCCCAGCATGGCAGCTGCCCACTTCAAGAAAAACTTAAACCGCCATCCAAAGAAGCCTGCCTCTCACAAGGTTTCCTCAATACTAAAAGGTCACTTTTCTCTGCACCTTGCGTGACTCTAAGTTCCATTTTTATTCCCACCCACAAATGAAGGTGTACATTCTCTAGGACCTTGCTATTCCTATATCATCAGTATGATCTGGGAGCTTTCTTAGAAATGCAGAATCTCAAGCCCAGCCCCAGATCTAGAAGGAGAGAATGTGAATTTTAACAAGATGCTCAGGAGATTTGTATGCAGAGTGAAATGTGAGAATCACTGCCCTAAGAGACATAGGAGGGAGGGGGACGTTCTCCGAAGAGGAAAACAACAGACTTCCGTGCATGTCCCTTCTTCGAAATAAGTGTCACTTGTTGGGTGCCCAAAGCATCTCTTCCATCTTCTTTGCCTTAGCCTCTGTGTGTGTGTGTGTGTGTGTGTGTGTGTGTGTGTGTGTGTGTATGTGTGAGAGATGAGCACCTTAGCACCTATTTGATAGATCTGAGGGCAAACCTTTACTATCCTCTATTTTGTCCGCTCCCTGCGCTGGCTTCATCTTTCAAATTTTCAGTTACTACCACTTGGTTTCTTCCTTCTGATCCCTACACACCTTCTCATCTTTAATAAGAGGCAGTTATCTGGGGGATTTCTGCTTATAGATCAGAGGTATAGGGTTGCAAGAGACTGTCATTTTCACCCTAACAACCAAAACAAGCCAGGTAAGCCCAAAATAATCAATGGTTTTTAAAACCCATCAGAGAACTGAGGGCACCAAAAAATCTAAATGAACTAAACTCAAAGTGACAAGCTCTCCATAGGAGAGAAGAGACCCAGAGCCACTTTTGCCTCTGGTGGAATGGCAGAAGGAAGAAGAGTTTGTGATTGGTGGGGATAAGGAGAACTCAGCTGAAGTTTCACCAAACGTGTAATGGCTGCCTGTGGGCTGAGGAGCCGTAGCCACAAAGCGAGTCTGCACCTACCTACCTAACCTGTCCCAGCAGCCCTCACACAGGGTGGGAAGTAGTTCACCAAAGTTGTGGGCAGGGAAGAAGGGCTGAGGAGGACTCCTTGAGGCATTTCACAGAGACTAGGGAGCTGCTAAAGCCTGCAAGGAGCAAAAAGTCTGGAAGAGATCTCCAGTGGGTGCAGAAAGCAGGGGACAAGGGGCAAAGAGAAATCAAAAAGCTATCAGCTGGGCAGTAGAGCAGGGAGAGACCTCCCACAGGTCTGAAACCTGTTAGCTTGGTTTTGAAGAACAGGCAGATCTCAAAAATCTTGCCAGTGCTCAGATCCCAGCCCCCACTGAAGGGAAAGTCCTACCTCACCCTCAAAACACTTGAAAGCAGTAGTCAAGTGAATCAAATTAAAGCTACAATTAAGCCCAGATCCAGGTCAAGTATACGTTAGATTGGCTCAGCCTCGCATGGAAGAAGGGGCTTGCTCTTTTGGGAGGTAAATATTATTTACTTTGTATTTTACTTCTCTTTCCTACAAAATATTCACCATGCAATAAGAAATTCAAGACCTATGGAAAAGGAAGCAAATGTGTCTCATGGTTAATATAAGAAAGAAACAATAGAACCAGATCCAGAAATAGCTCAGAGGTTGAAATTATCAAACTGGGGTATTAAAATACAAAATTCCTATGATATAAAACTATTAAAAGATCTCATGGAAAGGAAGGCAACATGCATGAAGAGATGGGGAATTTCAACAGAGTAGTGGAAACTAGAAAAAACAACCACATGGGAATGCTAGAAATGAAAGACACAATATCACAAATAAATTCATTATATAAGCTTAGTAGCTGACTCAACAGCAAAGGAAACTGAGCATCTGACAATGTTTGAACTAATTTCAAACAACCCAACATACATGTAAATGGTATCCCAGAAATAAGAGAAGAGGGGCAACATGGCAGAAGAAATCACTGAAGTTTTATTGCCTAAGACTTACACAAACTGATGAAAAATATCAACTCACAAAACCAAGAAACTCAGCACATGCCACGTAGACTAAACACAGAGAAAACCACACCTAAATAAATCTAGCCAGACTGCTGAAAAGCAACAGTAAGTGGGAAATCTGAAAAGCAGCCAGAGGGGAAAAGAAGACATAAATTTACGGCTAACATACCAAGAACAGGTGACTTTTCAGTAGAATCAATGGAGGCCAGAAGAAAATAGAACCTCTTTAAAATGCTAAAAGAGAAACACTGTCAAATTCCATATCCAGTGAAAATATATTTCAAAGATACTTCAAAAGTGAAAATGAAATGAAGTCATTTTCAGGCAGAAAATTTGGGAGAATTCATCTCCAGCAGACCAACACTTCAAGAAAAGCTAACATTCACTTTTCAGAATGAACAGAAAGGAAACCAGAAGGAAACTCAGAACTGCAGGAAGAAGTGAAGAGCATCAGATAGGATACATACATGGGTAAATGTCAGAGACCTTTTCAAAGTAATATGTCTACATCTGTATCTATCTATCTGTGAATGAATAACATTTTTAAAGACTATTGACTGTTTAAAGCAAACAACAAACAATAAAAACAAACCCAAAATATTGTGACAGTTATAGCATATGTAAAGTGTAAGATAACAAGAGCACAAAGGTCAAGGGGAGGAATAAATAGAATTATATTGTTGTGAGGCTCTTATACATCTGTCAAGTTTTATAGTAGCATTTTTTAGCATGTTATTTGAAGGTAAACTGTGGTAACTTAAAGATACAGAGCACAATCTCTAGTGCAGAGATTTCCAAAGTATGCTTCCCAGATATATATCATCAGCATCTGAGAACTCACGTGCAAATTTTTGAGCTCTATCACAGAATAAGAAACTATGGGGGTATGGCCCAGAAATCTGTGTTTTAATAAGACCTCCAGCTGTTTCTAATGCAGGTAAAGTTTAAGAACTACTGCCCTACAACAGCTACTAGAATATACCATAAAGAAGTGTACCTAAACACAGGAGATAAAATGGAATGATTAAAAAATTCAACACATCCAAAAGGAGGCAGGAAAGTAGGAGCAGAAACAAAGAACAAATGGGATAAGTAGAAAATAAATACCAAGATGGGAGATTTAAACCCAACCATATTAATAATTACCTCAAATATAAATATCTTAAACACTCCAATAAAAAGGCAGAGATTGTCAGATTGCTATAAAAGCAAAATCCCACAATATACTGTTTACAAACATACAATTCAATTATAAAGACACAGGTTGAAAGCATAAGGGTAGAAAAACATATATCATGCAAACACTAAGTATAAAAAAGCAAGTGTGGGTATATTAATATCAGACAAAGCATACTTCAAAACAACAATATTACTGAAAAGAAAGAGGAAAAATTTTAATGACAAGGGAATAAAATCATCAGGAAGATCTATCAATCCTAAATGTGTATGCAACTAAGAATAGAGTTCCAAAATGTATAAAACAGAAGTTGACAGAAACGGACAAACCTACAATCATAGTTGGAGAGATTTTAATACTCCTATTTCAGTAATTATAGGACAATGGACAAAAAAATCAGTAGAGAGATATATTTGAACAGCACTGTCAACCAATTTGACCCAAATGACTTGATAAAATATTACACCCAAGAACTACAGAATACACATTCTTTTCAAACCCGCAGGGAATATTCATCAACATAGACTATATGCTGGGCAATGAAAGATATCTTAACAAATGTCAAAGAACTAAAATAAAATAGAGTATGTCTTCTGACCCAATGGTAATAAATTAGAAACCCATATAAAAAGATACCTGGCGTTACACACCTATTTGGACAAGCTAAAAAAAAAAAAAAAAAATTGTGACTATACCAAATACTGGTTGGGATACAGAGAAACTAGATCTCTCAAACATTGCCACTGGGAACATAAAATGGTACAGCTACTCTGGCTAATAGTTTGTCATTTTCCTTAAAAACAAACAAACATATATTAGTATATGACCCAGGAATTATACTCCTGGGCATTTATCCCAGAGAAGAAAGCTTTTTGTGTCTACACAAAAATATGTAGAAAAATGTTCATGGTAGGTTTATTTCTAATAGCAAAAAAAAAAAAAAAAAAAAAAATAGAACTCAAGGGCTTCCCTGGTGGCGCAGTGGTTGAGAATCCGCCTGTCAATGCAGGGGACACGGGTTCGAGCCCTGGTCCGGGAAGATCCCACATGCCACGGAGCAACTGAGTCCGTGCGCCGCAACTGCTGAGCCTGTGCTCTAGAGCCCACAAGCCACAACTACTGAGCCCACCTGCCACAACTACTGAAGCCCGCGCGCCTAGAGCCTGTGCTCTGCAACAAGAGAAGCCACCACAGTGAGAAGCCCGTGCATCACAACAAAGAGTAGCCCCCGCTCGCCGCAACTAGAGAAAGACCGCGCGCAGCAACAAAGACCCAACACAGCCAAAAATAAATAAATAAATAAATTTATAAAAAAAAAATTGAACTCAAATGTCTTTGAATGGATGAATAGTTAAAACAACTGCGGCACATCTACATCATGGACTACTCCTCATCAATAAAAGAGAAACACTACTGATACACACAACTGCTTGAATGGATCTCAAGAGAATTATGCTGAGCAGAAAAAAAAATTCAACTTCAAAAGGCTACATAATATATGATTCCATTTTTATAATATTCTTAACATGATACTATAGACGGAGAACATTTTAGCGGTTGCCAGACATTAGAGATGGGAGAAGAGAAGGAAATAGGTATGACAATAAAGAGGTAGCAACAGGGGACTTCATAGTGATAGGACAGTTTTGCATTTTGATGGGGTGGTTGTTACACTAATCTACACACGTGATAAGACTACATAGAGGGGCTTCCCTGGTGGCGCAGTGGTGGAGAATCTGCCTGCCAATGCAGGGGACACGGGTTCGAGCCCGGGTCTGGGAAGATCCCATAAGCCGCGGAGCAACTGTGCCCGTGAGCCACAACTACTGAGCCTGCGCGTCTGGAGCCTGTGCTCCGCGACAAGAGAGGCCGCGATAGTGAGAGGCCCGCGCACCGCGATGAAGAGCGGCCCCCGCTCGCCGCAGCTGGAGAAAGCCCTCGCACAGAAACGAAGACCCAACACAGCCAATAAATAAATAAATAAATAAATAAATTTATATTAAAAAAAAAAAAAAGACTGCACAGAACTCTACACGTACAGACGCAAACACACACATAAGTGAGTGCATGTAAAACTGGTGAAAACTGAAAACTCTGTAGATTGTATCTATGCTAATTTCCTTGTTTCAATATTGTGTCATGTCATGTAAGATGTTACCATTGGGGGAAATTGGGTAAAGGATACATGAAACTTCTCTATATTATTTTCGTAACTTCCTGTGATTCTAAAATTATTTCAAAAGAAAAAGGAAAAAGTTATCTGGAAAATTCACAAATATTTGGTAATTAAACATTACGCTTCTAAATAACCCATGAATCAAAGAAAAATCACAAAGACTAATACAACATATTTTGACCTGAATGATAAGGAAAATACAAATACCAAATATTGTGGGATGCTGTGAAAGCAGGGCTTAGAGGAAATTCTTTAGCTTTAAATACTTATAATAAGAAGAAAGATTTAAAATCAATGATATTACTTTGCATCAAAAGAAACTAGAAAAAGTAGAACAAATTAAATATAAAATAACCAGAAGAAAGGGAATAAGAAAAATAAGAGAGAAAATTGATGGAATATTAGATGAACAGACAGCTGAGAAAATCAACAAATCCAAAATTGGATATTTGTAAAGATTAATACAACTGATAAGCCTCTTGGCAAGATGATTAAGAAAAAAAAAAAAGGAAAGAAAAAAACTAACAAAAATGTTAAAAGTAAAAAGGGTTTATCACTATAGATTATATAAACATTAAAAGGATAACACTATACCAATATATTCACAACTTTAAATGAAAGAGACAGATTTCTTGAAAAAAAAAATTACCAAAACTGTTAAAAGAAGAAATAAAAATTTTCAATAGGCTGAAATCTATTAAAATGTATTCATGGCAAAAACATTCCCCCAGAGAAAACTCCAGGCCCAAGTAGCTTCTCCTAATATTTAAGAAAGAAATGGTACCAGTCCTACTTAAGGTCTTTCAGAAAAGAGATAGAATATTTCCCAAGCTGTTTTATGAGGTCAGCATTACTTTGATACTAAAAGCTGACAAAGATTACAAGAAAAGAAAAACTACAGATGAATACCCTTCACAATCATAGACATGAAAATCCTTAACATATATTATTAGCTAATTAAATCTCACAATAAAAATACTACATTGATCAAGAGAGGCTTACCTCAGGAATTCAAGGTTGATTGAACGCTAAAAAAAATTGCAATTCATGATATTAACAGAATGAAAGAGAAAAGCCACATGATTATCTCGTTGGATGCAGAAAAAGTATCTGACAAATTCAACATCCTTTTATGATAAACTCTGTCAGCAAACTAGCAACAGCAGAAAACTTCCTCAACTGGATGAAGGAACTACATCTCACCAACACATAACATGATACATACTGACAAAACTCTGAATATTTTACTCCTACAATTGAGCATAAAGCAAAGATGTCCTGAGAGGAGACATCTATACCGTTCAATTCATCCTGAATCTGCAGTCTTATTTAACATTTCTATAAGTGCCTTAGGAAGATCTGCAAGTGTGGAGATGCTGTTGATGTTTTTCTGGTGGGGACAAGCCAAAACTCCATCACTATCTCAAATGCACAGCATCTTTCCAAATTGTAGATCGGGATTTATTGGTGGATTGAAAAATCAAGTCAGGGGCTTCCCTGGTGGCACAGTGGTTAAGAATCCGCCTGCCAATGCAGGGGACGTGGGTTCGAGCCCTGGTCTGCGAAGATCCCACATGCCATGGAGCAAGGAAGCCCGTGCGCCACAACTCCTGAGCCTGTGCTCTAGAGCCTGCGAGCCACAACTACTGAGCCCATGTGCCACAACTACTGAAGCCTGCACGCCTAGAGCCTGTGCTCCACAACAAGAGAAGCTACCGCAATGAGAAGCCCACGCACTGCAATGAAGAGTAGCCCCCGCTCACCAGAACTAAAGAAAGCCCGCGTGCAGCAACAAAGACCGAACACAGCCAAAAATAAATAAATAATTTTTAAAAATCAATTCAGTAAGATCAAAATATTTTTTTAATTTACTAGACAAGACCAGAATATATCAGAAAGAATATATCAAAGAGATACTATTTTGTAAATTTTTCATCTGAAGTACATTGGGTTGGCTTCTTCCTAAATGGTTTAAGTTTTTCTTTAAGTGAGCAATTGTTGCTCAGAGTGGGAGAGACAGAAGAGTGGTCGCTTATTACTATAGCCCAGCCAAGTCTTGGTGGCTCTATGTTTAAATATGCTTCAGATGTGTGTGTGTGTGTGTGTGTGTGTGTGCGTGCACGAGGGTGCATGTGTGTGTACGTGTTTAGTCATGATATAAAATGTATTTCTTACTGTGAACTGTGATAAAAAAGATTGTGAGAGTTCATCAACAGGCAAAAAGTGATAGATATCTGGGCAAGAACGGTGTGGGTACGTACAGGGAGGGGGCTGTGGGCTCTAACTTCCTGCTAGGAAGGGCCTGCCTAACTCTTCCCAACACACAGCATCAGACCACCGAAATGCTGAGCCTCACTAGCACAGAAAAGAAAAATCTTGTCCTTCCTTGTACAAAATTATGTTCTCTGTACACTTAGAAGAAACAAAACAGAGGAGAGGGCTACAAAATGTCAGGATTACTCAGCACAGCTGCTCAGTGCTGCCTTGCACAACTCTAGAGGATGTTTTCACACAGACTGCAATGTGAATGGCTCCCCCTGGAGTTGATCAGTGTGCAACCCAGACAACCCTACCAGGCAGCCGTAAGTACAGTGATTAAGAGCACAAGCTTTGGAGCCCAACAAACCTGGGGTCTAGTTCCAGATCTACTCTCAGGCTATATAATCTGGGGCAGGTAATTTAACCTCCCTGAGCCTCAATTTCCTCAAGAGGACACATTATATATTCCTAGGACTTAGTTCAGTGCCTGGCACATAGTGGTTCTCAATAAATATGTGTTAAATGAATGCAAAGATGAGCTAATACCTGCCCTATAAGGTGGTGTTGAGAAGTAAATTAACACGTGCAATGTTTTTACATACAGTCCAAAAACTAGCCCACAGTAAGCACTAAACAATTATCTACAAAAGATGACAGACTGAAATATTAAGATTCTTCGGGATGGAAAGATGCATGAGGGGAAGGAATTATTTTATTTAAATCAATAAAAAATAATCATAAGCTATTGAGAAAAGAAAAACATTAGAAGTAATATAAGCGGGGCTTCCCTGGTGGCACAGTGGTTAAGAATCCGCCTGCCAATGCAGGGAACACGGGTTCGAGCCCTGGTCAGGGAAGATCCCACATGCCGCGGAGCAAGTGAGCGACAACTACTGAGCCTGCGCTCTAGAGCCCGCGAGCCACAACTACTGAGCACGTGTGCCACAACTACTGAAGCCCGCATGCCTAGAGCCTGTGCTCTGCAACAAGAGAAGCCACGGCAGTGAAAAGCCCGAGCACCACAATGACGAGCAGCCCCCGCTCGCTGCAACTAGAGAAAGCCCGCGCGCAGCAACGAAGACCCAATGCAGCCAAAAACAAATTAATTAATTAATTAATTTTAAAAAGTAACATAAGCTGGATATGGTAGAACTTTGGTAAAGTAGGGATAATTCTTGATGCTTGAGAGTACATTTGGAACAAACAAAAAGTAGGAAATGATATATTTTGTTATTTCCAATTGTAGGTCAGGTAAGGGCAAAAAGTATCGATAACTTCAAAGCACTCTAGGAATGATACGGAGCCCTGAGCCATGGAATCTGAACTGTTTGGGTTCACTCCTGGCTTGGGCGGGGCCGGGGGGTGGGGGGGTGACAGCCGTGGGGACATATGTTCCTTCCTTCCCCAGGACTTATTTCCTTGTAGAACTGTGGTTTGGACGCAGTCATGACAACTCTTCACCCCTATTAAAGTCTCACAATGGAGCAGGTCCCCTTAGACTGAAAGCACAAACCCAGGAGCGACTCCAGTCCCCTCCTGCCTGTGGTCCTGCTGCCCACCTCTCCGCAGGAAGCCTCCGGAGAGATGGTTGATAACAAAAGCCAGTAAAAGTACATTCCAGGACGGAGGGATGCTGAACCGCCAAGTGAGGTCAAGCCAGTTAGCAGTCAGAAAAGGAGGCACTTCTCACACTTGCTAATGAGTTTGACGCTTGTGAAACATAAACAGGAAGTGGGAGCTCTCCAAAATGACCTGAAGGAAATCCACTCCCAGTTTGGTCGACGTGTGAATCCCAGTTCTCTAGGTTGTCAAGGACACTGCCAATTAAGACTGACCCCACCCCAGCCCCCAAACTGCAGCCGAGGCTAATCTTCACCCGCGCCCAGCGTTAACCCCATTTTTTTCAATCCTTCCCACAGCCAGGTCACTCCGCAGCGGGGTGACTGACCCGAGGCGTGGTGGGAAAGGCTTACAGTCATCTCTCAACTCCCCGATCTTGCAGGGCAGGGCAGCACAGAGGTCAGTGAAATCCCCAGCCAGGCCTTATTTTAGTCATGAATTTCCACTGGCTCCCTCCTCTGACTGCATCAGCGCTGCTCACACCGCGGGCTTAGAGTTTCAGCTGTTTTCCCTGCTCCAGGCAGAGTTAGAAGGTCACAGAGGCCGGACTTTTCCGGGGGAGGTGGGGGGGGGGCCTCCGGCGGCCCAAGTGAGATTGCGGAGATCTGGGGCCGTTTGGAGGAGGCCTTTCTGCCCCAGGCTCCGGGCAATGGGTTAACTTCTCCCCTCTCCTCCTCTGCCCAGGCATCTTTGTTCGTATTAAATTAAAAAAAAATTTTTTTTAAATAAAAACAAAAACACACACACTTCCTATCTTTTCTTTTTTTTCCCCTCTGTCCGTCGGTGGCACCGATATAATTTTCCCAGGGCTGCCTTCCCCTCACCGCCCAGCGGAACCTCTTCTCAGACGTTCCTGTGAATTCAAGGGCAGAATCTGTGTTCGATTCGCCCCCAGTTTATCTAGCAACGGGCACAACGCCTGGCACAGGGTAGGGGGCTCAACAATGTGTCCAATGAATGAACGCTAAGATGTCACCGTGATGGGCAGTTTGTCCTAGTCTCTCTCTTCCCTCCTCCGAGCGCAGACCGCACATAGCGCCCCCGAAGTCCCCGGCAGGAGAGAGATAGCTGACCCTGGCGGGCACACCGCAGCCTGGGGGTCTCGGCTCCCCGGCCAGGGCAGAGGGGCTCGCAGTCGGGAGCGCTGCGGCCCGAGCCCCGGCCACGTGAAGTGTCACACCCCGCGCTGCTGCAGGGCAGGCGCGGTCGCTGCGGTTGTGTAACGTTGCGGCCCGAAGGGATGCGTCCTGCTCCGGTGGGGGCAGAGGAGGGAGGGGACGCAGGGCACCGCGCCCGGTATCTTTCTGTGCTTGACTAGCCCAAGTGCGGGGCGGGGAGGTGGGGGGGCACCGGGGCACCCTGGGGGGTGCGCAAGTGGGTGCTCTCCGGCGTGCAGGCTGTGCCCGGGAACGCAGCTCCGAGGGAGCCAGGGGCCCGCGGCGCACAGCCTCGCGGGTCAGGTGCGCGCAGCGTGCTCGGCGGCGGCCTCGGCTGCCCCTGCGCTTGGCTGCCAGCCCGCTTCCCATGGGGTGACATCCGCCCCGCCCCTCGGCCCCTCCCCACGGCGGGCGATTCCTGGACGCGGGGCCGAGGGGTGGGGGCAGGGAAGCCGGCACAGAAAGAAACCCCAGCCTCTGGGGAAGGCGGGGGGGGGGGGGGGTTGGTGGCGGGCGACTCCCTCCGCTGCGCGCCGGTTCCTCCGAGCGGGCCGTGCGGGGGGAGGAGGAAGAAGGTTGGGCTGGAGCTAGCGAGGGGATATTCCTCTCCCGGCTTGAGTCAGACGCGGGCGGGTCCGTCCTCCCCCGTTCCCTCCCAGGAGACGGGAACTTACTTCATTTCCCTGGGGCAGGTTCGCCCACGTTACCAACCTCCCCCCACCTCCCCGGCCCCTTCCAGCTTCCGCGCCCCCCACCCGGCTGGGCAGGACCCGGGCTGCGCTGCCACCCCCTCTTCGGGGAAAGGCAGCCGCAGACACCTGGGGGCCGGGGGTGGAGGCGGGGGCTCCCTCGCAGCCGCGGGAGCGTCGTCCAACACGTGAGACTCATGTGATGAAGCCGGGGGAGGGCGGGCAGGTCGCTCCTTCCCTCCCCGGCAGCGGCCAGACGTGCCTGGAGTCACAGGGTAGAACACGTAGCTCCAACCCACCCACTCGTTCCCATTTAACCCAGCCCGCAGCCTCTCCATTACTCCTCGGCTCGTCCCCCCCCACCCCCCCACTCCGCCCTAACCGGCCCCCCCGCGCTCCCTCCCGCCTCCCCGCCCGCCCCACTTCTCATTCACTTGGCTCACACGGCGCAGACGGCGCAGGGAGCACACACCGCCAGTCTGTGCGCAGAGCCGGAGCCCGAGGCCGCGGGTCCACCATGCACGCCCCCAACTGAAGCCGCACCTCAGAGCCGCAGCTCCCGGCAGCCCAGCGGATTTCAAGGAGCTCAGACTCCGAGGAACCCCTGCGAAGAGACCCCCGAAACCCTCTCCAGAACAGTCCTCACCCGACGCTCTGCCGCTGCAGACAGGAGCGCACAGTGGCCCCGGCTCGCCGCGCAATGGAGCGGATCCCCAGTGCGCAACCGCCCCCCGCTTGCCTGCCCAAAGCGCCAGGACTGGAGCCCGGAGACCTACCAGGGTAAGTTGGCACCCCCAGCCCTTTCAAGCCTCAACTCCAGTCCTACGTTGTGCGCGGCTTGCAACTCGGAGTAGTTCTGGGCGCATCCGGGGGTTCTTGCCAGCCAGGGCTCCTGCAGCCGGTGCGCAAGTCACAGCCCTTCCTCGTCCCTCTCCCTGCAGGATGGATTTTGCCCACATGTACCAAGTGTACAAGTCGCGGCGGGGAATAAAGCGGAGCGAGGATAGCAAGGTAAGAGCCCCGCGCCCCTCGGGACCCCAGCCCCTCGCACGCGCTGAGTTTCCAGTAAAAGTTTTCTCACTTTGCGGTTGGAGGGGGTATGCAAGGCGTGGGCTCTGTGCCTCTACTGAGTGGCCTGGAGAAGAAGGGGTGGAGGTGAGGTGTGGTTCTGGGTGTGACTCTGCTCCGCTGCCCCGACTCCTCGAGCCGCGGGGTGGGGGAGGAGAAGGGCTCCTCACCCCCTTCCTCCCGCGCCCACCGTCTCCCCGTGCGCTTCGTAGGAGACCTACAAACTGCCGCACCGGCTCATCGAGAAAAAGAGACGTGACCGGATTAACGAGTGCATCGCCCAGCTGAAGGATCTCCTCCCCGAACATCTCAAACTTACAGTAAGTGAGAAGCTGGCCCCTCTCCAAACCAGCTCCTCTGCCCAGAGGGCGGGTGAGGGTCACTCGCCACCTGCAGGCCCCGCTGGGAACTGCAGACCAGATGGCTCGATCCGAGCTGGTGGGTAGCTCTGTTTGGGGGTACCCTTCCCCAGGGTCAGAATTTTCTGGCAGCCTCGTGCAAATGAGGTGAGAACCGTTTGTACTTCTCCAGGTTGGCACCGACACCGGCTGGCCTTCCCTTGCAAGAATTTAAGACTTTCCCTTCTGGCGATTTTCAGGCTTCTCTCGTTTTCCCGAATTGAGCAAACCAAGCAACTCGCAAATATTTTACTCTCTTCCCCCCCGCCCCCCAGTCCCTTTTTAAAATAAGAGGACTTGTTTTGGTATGTGTGTGGTTTTTTTTTTTTTACGTCCTGTCCTTTCTTGGCAATAGCCAACAGCTTACTAGCTTGGCAGGCTTCGGTTGGGGAAAGAAAAAAGAATAGTATTTAGGGAGGAAGAAAAAAGTGGAGATGAGCTGGAAGTTATGACAGGATGTCAGGAAAGAAACTAGGGAAAGCCTCTTGGCTGCCAGACACAGTAGAAGTCTCTCCTCGGGTTGACACCACTGCAGAGAAATGTTATCTCCGGATTCCCCTGAGTTAAGGTCAGCAACGGCTGCTGGAAAAATTTATCTGTCAAAGCTTTCTCCTGAGCTAGCTGCTGCTTCCAAAAGGCCTCCAAAGATGGGTGACAGTTTGTTGTTCTTTAATCAAAAATATATATTGAATACATACATATATATATTTTAAAACTTCATCTATAAACTTAAAACTAAATTTAGCCAACCAGGAAAGGTTTTTTTTTTTTTTTTTCTTCCTTTAGAGACATATCTCATTGCTAATTAGTGTCCCAGAGGTGGGACTTCTCTGCGCTCACTGCTGACTGAGGCTCTTTTTATTCCAGACTTTGGGTCACTTGGAAAAAGCAGTGGTTCTTGAACTTACCTTGAAGCATGTGAAAGCACTAACAAACCTAATTGATCAACAACAGCAGAAAATCATAGCCCTGCAGAGCGGTTTGCAAGCTGGTGAGTACCCAAGCCTGGCTATCATCTCCTAAGAGTTCTAGCACAAATAGAGAGCCTGTGGGCTCAACATCTGGTATGAGAAACATCCCTGCAACAAATTGCTTATGCACATTCGTTGGGGGAGATGCCGTTTTATCTTTCCTAAAAGGTCAGACTTTTCATTCGGAATGCTGCGTGTGCCACCTGGCATGAATACGTATTAGTCAAATGGTAAAATATTTCTGTGGCATTTTGACTTAAGAGTTTCTGGATTCTGGGAGTTTTCCCCCCTCCCTTTGAAAATGCCAAGGCACCTATAATTTGCATCGTGGGTGTTTTACAGTTGTTCTTCTTAGCCCTGTTTCATTGGAGAATAAATCACGGGTATGCCCCAGTGTTTTCCTGTTTCTCTACTTCCTTATCACTCGGTGTGTGGTACGATCCTGGAAGGATGACAACAGGAGTTTTTCCTGCATTTCATGTGATTCCCTGAATAGCCACTAGGTATCTTGGTGAATTACACAATCTATCGAAACCACTGAAGTTTCATCATCTGTTTCTACTGACTTCTAGAGAATCACAGCCACCTTCTAACCACCTCGTCTCACCCATTCCAAATCATACTGTACAAACTAGGGAGAAATTCCTCTACCCACCCCCTCATTCCATTCTTCTCTGCCCTCCTTTCCAAACTAGTATGATGAGAATCACAAAGAGCTAGCAAGTGCTTCTGCCTGTTTCCTCACTGAAAACAGAAAGATGATCATACCTAATTTCTTGGGGATCATGAATGGAATACATGGGAAAGACTTAGAAATAGCCTTTAAAGATGACAGCATGACTGCAACTTGTATAAGTCATTGAAAATAAGCTTGCTTTAGGTGACACTGTTCCTTCATTCTCCTTTTTTGATGATCCAGTCACTTCCTATGGTAAAATGATCTAAATTGACTCTGGTTATAAACATACTAGGATGGTCATTACTGTGTCACTTATAATGAAAACTCAAGAACAACCTATAAATTCAACAAGAGGGGAAACAGTCTGTCTCTATTAAATATGGTCTGTGTCTGTGATGGGATATTGTACAGCCATTACAAATCATATTTCATCTCTGAGTGGTAGAATTATGGATGATTTTTATTGTATTCTTTATACTTTGTGCTGTCATCCACATTTCCCCTATTACTTTTGGAGTTAGGAACATAAGTCAGCAAATGCTGTTAACAGAAAGGAAAGCTCTGGGTCTTTGGAACATAGGTGTCCAGGTGAACCACAGGGCCTTCTGAAATGTCTTCCTTTGGATCTGTGTTGATCCAGGTGATCTGTCGGGGAGAAATGTCGAAGCAGGTCAAGAGATGTTCTGCTCAGGTTTCCAGACATGTGCCCGGGAGGTGCTTCAGTACCTGGCCAAGCACGAGAACACCCGGGACCTGAAATCTTCCCAGCTCGTCACCCACCTCCACCGTGTGGTCTCCGAGCTCCTGCAGGGTGGTACCGCCAGGAAGCCGTCAGACCCAGCTGCCAAAGCAATGGACTTCAAGGAGAAACCCAGCTCCCTGGCCAAAGGCTCTGAAGGCCCAGGGAAAAACTGTGTGCCAGTCATCCAGAGGACTTTCGCTCACTCGAGCGGCGAGCAGAGTGGCAGTGACACGGACACAGACAGCGGCTACGGAGGAGAATCGGAGAAGACTGAGCTGCGTGTCGAGCAGCCGTACTTCAAAAGTGATCATGGACGCAGGTTCACCATGGGAGAAAGGATCGGTGCTATTAAGCAAGAATCCGAAGAACCCCCCATGAAAAAGAGCAGAATGCAGCTCTCAGATGATGAAGGCCATTTCACTAGCAGTGACCTGATCAGCTCCCCGTTCCTGGGCCCACACCCGCACCAGCCTCCCTTTTGCCTGCCCTTCTATCTGATCCCACCGTCAGCGACTGCCTACTTGCCCATGCTGGAGAAATGCTGGTATCCCACCTCTGTCCCAGTGTTATACCCAGGCCTCAACGCCTCTGCCGCAGCTCTCACCAGCTTCATGAACCCAGACAAGATCTCAGCCCCCTTGCTCATGCCCCAGAGACTCCCTTCTCCCTTGCCAGCCCATCCGGCCATCGACTCTTCCGCCCTGCTCCAAGCTCTGAAGCAGATCCCCCCTTTAAACTTAGAAACCAAAGACTAAACTATTTAGGGGATCCTGCTGCTTCGCTTTCCTTCCTCCCTACTTCCAAAAAAAAAAAAAAAAACGTGTTTGTGAGTGTAGCAGGATTGTTCCAGTGTGTATGCCAAGTTCATCTGAGGCAGGGAGAGAAGATTCAGGGGTGTGTGTGCGTGCGCGTGCACGCACGCGCATATGCATTGTGTGTTGGTATGGGACATTAAAGCTCCTTTTGGTGTAGGGAAGACGTGAAGGATTGCCTGACATCAGGAGATTTAGGGGGAACTGTCGCAGACCTCTGGGCTTTTCCCCTCCCAGAGAATAGCCCCCTCTGATAACAGATCAGCTGGATTTTCAAAAGCTTCAAAGTCTTGGTCTGTGAGTCAGTTTTCACTTTGGGAGCCGGGTCTGTGGCTTTGAGCAAAAGGTACTTTCAAAAGAGGGCTTTCCAGAGTGCAGTTCCCAGCCAGCTCTTATGACCCCACCCTGCTCCCTTTTATTGTCTCCGTGACTCACCACACGGGGAGAGGGCAGCCAGACTGAGCTTTCTGCATAAGTGGTGAGGTAGCAGACACTGGCATAGCACGGTAGTGGTTTGGGGAGATTTCCGCAGGTCTGCTCTCCACCCCTGCCTCGGGTGAGTAAAGAGAATGTAGTTCCCTACTCAGGCTTTCGAAGTGATTCGCTTACTAACAAACTGAAAAGGGCCCCCTGGTACAAGCCCAGCTGCCAGGGGAGGAGGGAGGAGGGAGGGGTCCCCCGGGCCTCTGGCACCTGTTTCTAGTCTCACCTAGAAACAGTTTCTCTGTCCAGGGAACCAAACCAGGCTCTGAGAGATGCAGGCGCCTAAGTTCCAAGCACCCCAGAGTACGTAAAAGCTGAGTAACAAATTGCAGTTTCAACAAGCAAAGCCAGACTTGGCTCTCAGCTCTATCCTAAAACTCCTTTTAACCAAGCTTAGCTTCTTAAAGGCCTAACCAACCCTTGGCAAAGCAGCATCCTTTCTGCAGGCTAATTCCCCTCGCCCGACGGCGTATGGAGTGTCCTTATTGCTAAAAAGGATTCTGTCTTCTTCAAAGAAGTTTTATTTTTGGTCCAGAGTACTTTTCTGACTTGTCCAGCTCGCCCTGCACCAGCTTTTTGAAATGCACTATGCTTGATCACTGATCGTGTTTTAACTTTTTCCTTTCCTGTTTTTATTTTGGTATTAAAGTCGTTGCCTTTATTTGTAAAACTGTTATAAATATATATTATATAAATATATTAAAAAGGAAAATGTTTCAGATGTTTATTTGTATAATTACTTGATCTACAAAAGTGAGAAAAAATGAATGTATTCCTGTTTTTGAAGAGAATAATTTTTTTTTCTCTAGGGAGAGGTACAGTGTCTATATTTTGGAGCCTTCGTGAAGGTGGGAAATTGTAAATATTTTTATCTATGAGTCAATGTTAAGTAGTTGTTTTAAAATACTTAATAAAATAATTCTTTTCCTGTGGAAGAGAAAGATGGTCTCCTGCATTTTTAAAAGAACTCTCAAGGGTGTGATATGGCCTTCTCCTTCTGCCCTCCCCTCTTGGCTGAAGGCAACAACTAGTTAATCTTCGTGTGATTTTATTCAGTTTTTCCCATGCCTGTATTCAGACAGAATAAGCTTAGTCAATTTCATAGGTAAATATTTGTTCAATTGTTTTCTTAGACTAACCTTTGCCAGAGGTTCACTATCAGCCTGTGCCTCTTTACAGAGTTAAGCAAAAAGCCTATTTTTTCCCCCAGTCTGCTTTTGTCATGGTCCTTAAAACTTGACAGAAAATCAAAGTACGAAATCGTGGGCCTCAGTGTCTGGGGAGCTTGCTGGAGGGGGGAGCACACTGAGAGAAGATTTAATGGATTATGATGCAGTAATAATTGCTGCTGGGGATAGCACCTCTACCAAGGCGCTGTAACTTTTTCGAGTCTAGCACGGTCTAATGGGTTTGCCATATCCTGTCCAATTGCCTCTAAAAGCAACATTCCATGATTAGTTTCTACATCCTTCCTGGACTTCCTCTCATTGGGTGTGTTTGTGCGTGAATGAATATTGGTGTTCCTTAGTCAAGCACTCTTATGAAAAAAAAAAAAATTCCATGGGAAAAGAAGTGGGAAATGACCCGGTCGAGTGAGCGTTTCTGCCTGTCCCCTTCTCCCTCTCAGAGGTGTCCTGATGTTTCCTGATGGCCAGCGCCTGGCTCGCCACGCTCCAGATCCCAAAGCATCTTCCAGAACCCTCTGGCCGTCTGGAGCCCATGCAGGGAAACTGCCCCCAGGGAGTTCTCAGCCCGGCAGAGACACCACCTGCCCTTCGTGTCTGTTTACTTCAAATGTCACCTTCCCTCTCTGCTGATGAGCCAGCAGGCGAGAGTGAGCGTTGCCTGGCTTGTGTGAGGTGCCCGCAGGCAGCCTGGTGTCATGGGAGGAGCCCTGGACCAGGAGTCAGGAGATGAGCTGGTGGTCTTATCAAGGAGCTGGTAGTCTGGCATCGCCCCCTCCACACCTGTTTGTGGTTCAATAAAAAAGGATTCTGAGCCCCCCTCACATGGCCTACAGCAGGCACACAGCAATCGGTAAGGCCCTCTTCCTCCCAGCAGCTTAGGGCCTGGCCCTCAGGGTCTCCTGCCTGTTTAGCTCCTGAATTCCTCCATGAATTGCTAAGCTTTTCTGGCTAGACTTTATGGGTAAAAAACCTAAACAAATCAAGTGTATCCTGGGGATGGAGCACGGGGCTGAAATCAAGGCCAGGCTCTTTCGGCCTGCCCCCCTCTCCTCCCTGGGCCGTGACTCAAGGAGTAGCTGTGGAGACAGAGGGAAGTGGTGCGCACCCTGAACTAAAAAGGGTTCGGGGGTTCCACACAGCCTCAACCCAGAGCCTACTACAGCCTGGGGAGCACCCCTGAAAGCAGCAGCCCTCCCTCTGCCTCCTTTTCTGCTTCCAGTTTGCCCTTGACCTTCTTTCTAGGTCGGTTCCAGCAGGTTCCAAGTGGCTCGGAGGGAGATGCGGAGGAGGGGTTCGCACCCCAGTCTTTGGCCCCTTGGGGACAAAGAGGACCTCTGTTAACCAAGGGGTGTGTGTGAGTGGGAGGGGGTGAAGCGCTGGCTTTGGGGCCGAGGAGAGGTGGCCAGAGGCAGGGGGAGCGGACACTTGCGATCCAGCCGCCTTCAGACAGGGCGTGAGCCTCCGGGCCGGCCGGGATGGTCTCACCCAGCGCTGACCTGCCTCGCCTGTTGACACAACGTCACGTTTCCGACTGCAGCCCTTTCATGTGCGGCCCGCGGCTAAATGCGGCTGCCGGTTCCTGGAAGCAGACGTGCCTGGCACCGCGTCAGCAGAAACCTGATCCCCGGGGAAGCTTGGCACGGTCGCGGGCTCGCTCGGCCCCCAGAATAGGGCCTGGCAGCGGGCGCCGGGCAGCCCCCCTTCGCGCCCCGCGGGAGGGAATCCGAGCGCTCTGCCGGGGTTGGGGGGGGGAGGGAAGGCTTGCTTGGGGTGGCGGGGGTGGAGCTGGATTTAGGCAGGGCATTGGAAAAAGAGCCTAATTAACTAGAAGCCAGAAGCTTCCCACGGGTCATGGCTCATTAATGAAGCCTAACAACCTAGAAGGACCATTATGGGTACTATTATAATTTACATTTTGGAGATAGATAAAGGCGTGCTCAGAGAGGGGAGTTAACTGGCCCAAGGTCACACAGCTTCTGAGTCACTAAACCATTAGTGGAATGGTGAATATGTTGGTTTCTGCCTCTTCTTAAAGGGATCCAAGGGGAAGGCTTTCAGAATCTGGTTGTGCATAGTAGTAGTAATTCCAATACTACTATTACTAGCAGCAGTTTGTAGCACTTATTATTTGCCAGGCACTCTTCAAAGCACTCCATTTACAAAAACTTAATTTTCACAGCAACTCCATGAGGTAGGTTTAATTATTATTCTCCTTATATGGTTAACAAAATGTAGGCAAGGAGAGGCTAAGTAACTTGCCTAAAGTCACACAGCTCCAGTGGTGAATTGGAATTTAAACTTTGGCAATTTGGCTCCAGAGTCTATGCGCTTAACTACAAAACCCCATTGCCCTTCCTGTTAAATAATAGTAATGGTAATAATAATAATAGTAAAAGTATAATAATTGCCTCAGTTACTACCATATTTTGAGTACTCTCCCTATGCCAGGCACTATATTAAGCAGTTTATGTGAATTATCTCTACATCCTATAGCAACTGTGAAGGGTAGGTATTTAATGAGAGGTGAAAAAACTGGAGCTCAGAGAGGAGAAATCTGAGCCTCATCAGAGGTTACACATCGTGTGAAGGACAGAGCTAGGCCCTTTCTCTGGTATAGAACTGCTTCTAAACTGAGCGGCTGTGACGTTGGGCTTGGGCATGCATTATCTTATTTAATCCTCAAAATAGCCCCATGGAATAGGTACTATGATCCCCAGTGGGCGGGGGAGATAACTGAAGCTCAGGGTAAAGTTATTTGCCTGACTCTTTATTTGCTTCCTGACAAATGTCCCCACATACCATCCTGCAGCCAAAAATGGGCCCATTCTCTAATTAAAGAACTAACCCTGCCGGACTACTGGGGCTTGGGGCGGACTGGGCACTTAAGTTGACTACGCTGAGAACCAGAATCTGGGTTTGAGGAAATTCTACGTCAAATGTTCTGGGGTGGGAGGAGGGGCCACTCCTTCCCTCACATCTCTCTTAAGGTTAGGAGAGGGGCAGGTAGAGGGGCCTGGGACAGTAGTTACCTATGGACCACTTGGGACGAGGCACTTCCGCTGGACGGAGGGAGGGAGGCTGAGACCGAATTCCCAGCTCTCTTGCTAGAATGGAGGCTGGAAGGCTTGGAGGCCAGGCCACTGCAGCTGCTTCCGGTCCCTTGCAGGTCCCTGCAGCCCACGCACACCCTGGCCCACCTCTGCAGCCCTTGGTCAGCTCCCCAGTACACGGCTGGTGAGCGGTAAGCAAGAGGTCTCTTCTGTGGGGGGGGGGGGGGGTCAGAATCTCAGGCTGGAGCTTGCCGGGCTGCCAGGTTTCTCCTCAGGCCTCTGGAGCCCCTTCAAGGCTCCAAGAGACAGACCGTGCTGAGTTCCCAAGTGGTTGCATATAAAGACTCTGTGTTAACGGGACCGGCATGTTCCCCAGGGACCCAGAACTCCCCAGCGTGCCACGTGGCATGGAGGGAGGGAAGGCTCTGGGCTTCTCACCCCCTCTTTAGCTGGAGCAGCTTCCTGTTTCTCTGTCCTAAATATCGTAAAGGTTTGTTTGAGCAAGAGTTCCATTGCTAAAAAAACATCTCAGAATGTTTGGAAGGCACCAAACTACAGCCCCTTCCTCAGGCACAGCCTTCACCTCACCCACCTCTTTCTCCAGGTTCCAGAGGGAGGCTGAGGCCACTCAAAGCCAAATCCCCCCTTCGGCAACACCCCCCCTATTTATCCCAAGCCATCTGTCTGGCCCGACTGCCACAGCAGAACATGAGCTGGGTGAAGCCTCTCCCATTGGCTATGCAAGCCACCGACACGCTGGGCCATCCAGTCTTGTGATGTGGCTGGATGGGGGCCCAGAAGGTTTCTTCCGCTATACACGGGGCCCTCAGGGAATGAGTCACCAGCCTGCTAGGTAGGTGGGGGTTGGCCTCCGGCTGTGGCCAAAGTGATGGGGACAGCCAGCCTCAGCTACTCCTAAGAGCCCTGCGCTTCCACCCCGCACCTCCCTGTAAGAGGCTGAAAGGGAAGACACCTGTGCTTATTTATTTGTTTGAAGCGCAAATACGGTTTTTTTGGAAACCACATTATGGATGGTATATGGAGGTAGGGATCATGCAAGGATCTCTGGGGAATTCACGTGCGGGGGGAGGGGGGGCGGAAAAGGAGGGAAAACTACTACTTCTCCCGGGGGGGCGGGGGGGAGGGGAGATGTGTGTTTCTTAAAGTTTTTAATAAAATGTCTAATATTTTTGTACCTTTTGTTTTTTTTACTATGAAGAATTTAAGACATATAAGAATGTAGACAGAAACAACAGAAAGAAAAATGACCCAATTTTAAAATAGGCAGAGGACTTGAACAGACATTTCTCCAAAGAAGATGTACAAATGGCCAAGGAGCACATGAGAAGATGCTCAACATCATTAGTCATCAGGGAAATGCAAATCCAAACCACAATGAGATGCCACTTCACACCCACTAGGATGGCTACAATAAAGAAAAAACATGTTGACGAGGATGTGGAGAAATTGGAACCTTCCTACATTGCCGGTGGGAATGTAAGATGGTTCGGCTGCTGGGGAGGACGGTTGAGTGACGTGTCAAAAAGTTAAACATAGAATGACCATATAACTGCAATTGTGCTCCTAGGTATACACTCCAAAAAACTGAAAACAGGTACTCTGACAAGGACATGTACAAGCACGCTCCTAACAGCACTATTCACAATAGCCCCAAAGTGGAAACAGCCCAAACGTACGTCAACGGATGAACGGATAAACATGATGTGGTATATACACGCAAAGGACTAAAAAGAAATGCAGTACATATACATGACACAAACTACGGCATGGATGAACCTCAAAAACTTTATGCTCAGTAAAGGAAGCCAGACACAAAAAGTCACAAATACTATGAGTCCATTTATATGAAATATCAAGAATAGATAAGTCCACAATAGATAAGTGGCAGAACACAGACAGATGGTTGCCAGGAGCTGGAAGGAGGGAGAAATGGGGGGGGAATTGCTTAATGGTACAGGGTTTTAATTTGAAGTGATGGAAATGTTTTGGAACTAGACAGAGGTGGTAGTTGCACAACACTGTGAATGTACTAAATGCCACTGAATTGTTCACTTTAAAGTGCTTGATTTTACGTGAATTTCACCTCAATAAATTATTTTTTTAAGTAGACAGAAGAGCATAATGAATCCTCTATGTATCAGCTTTTCAGCTTTAACAGTCATCAATTCATGTCCAATCACTTTCATCTGTAATATATATCCTATTCTGCTTCCTCCATTCAAATATTATTTTGAAGCAGATCGGGACATTATATAATTTCATTTGTAAATATTTCACTATCTCTCAAAAATAAGTATTCTATAAAAAAATTACTACAATAGCATTATCATACCTAAAGATAATTTAACAATACCGGAAGGGAAATTTTAAGAGCTAGAATTTTCTGAATAGAAGCACAGCATAGTTTCAGAATCTAAAAGCACAAAAAGTGATCAGTGAAAAAAACTGTTCTCCTGTCTTGATTCATTCTCTTTAATCTTGATCCCTCTGGCCCAGCCAAAACCACCGTAAGTAGGCAGGTAGGTACTGTTTTAACTTATCTTAGAGCTTACTAGTGTTTATACATGCAACTACAAATGAGGGCTATCATTTGCCTCCTTTTTTCATACAAAAATAGCATGCTATTTACATCATTATGCACACATTTTTTAAATTGAAGTATAGTTGATTTATAATATTATATTAGTTTCAGGTGTACAGCAGAGTGATTCAGTATTTTTGCAGATTATACTCCATTGTAAGTTATTATAGGATAATAGCTATAATTCCCTGTGCTATACAAAATATCCTTGTTGCTTGTATCTATTTTATGCATAGTAGTTTGTATCTGATAGTCCCATACCTTTAATTTGTCTCTCCCTGCCCTTTTTTTTTTAACATCTTTATTGGAGATAATTGCTTTACATTGTTGTGTTAGTTGCTGCTGTATAACAATGTGAATCAGCTATATGTATACATATATCCCCATATCTCCTCCCTCTTCTGTCTCCCTCCCACCACTCTAGGTGGTCACAAAGCACCTAGCTGATATGTACGTCAATACCACTTTCTCACTTCCTCTCAGCTTACCCTTCCCCTCCCCATGTCCTCAAGTCCATTCTCTACGTCTGCGTCTTTATTCCTGTCCTGCCCCTAGGTTCTTCAGAACCATTTTTTTTTTTTTTTTAGATTCCATATATATGTATTAGCCTACGGTATTTGTCTTTCTCTTTCTGACCTACTTCATTCTGTATGACAGACTCTAGGTCCGTCCACCTCACTACAAATACCTCCATTTCATTTCTTTTTATGGCTGAGTAATATTCCATTGTATATGTGTGCCACATCTTCTTTATCCATTCATCTGTTGATGGACACTTAGGTTGCTTCCATGTCCTGGCTATTGTAAATAGCCTGCACTTATTTTTAACTTACTATATCTTGGGGAGCTATTCCCATGAATACATAGAAAGGCTTGGAATTCTTTTTACAACTGCATATGATTTCACTGTATAGATATACTGTCATTTACTTATCAGTTCCTTATTATGGACATTTGGGTTATTTCTGACCCTTCACTATTACCAACAGGGCTGCAATGACTAATTGTAACATACGGATGTCACTTTGTATGTGTATAATGATATTTAAGGGGTAAACTCCCAGAAGTGGGACTGCTGGGTCACAGCATGAGCATCTGTCATTCTGATGGGTGTCACCAAAGCTGTCCTCCATGGGGCTGTGACAGTTCACATCCCTTTAGCCTCCCAGGAGGCTTACTGCTCTGGGAGAAAATTTGCAAGGGACGCCAGAAGCCTTGGCACAGGTACATCCTGAGACGAGGTGATTCCACTTCCAGGAGTTATCAGAGGGAGGGATTCATCAGGTTTTCAAACATTAAGCTACAAAGATGGACATCTCTGTGTCATTCATAGTTAAAAAAAAAACTTGAAAATCAGAAAAGTGGCCTACAGGACACTGGTTGAATAATTCATGGTATGTATGAAGGTTGGAATGCTAAATAGTCATGAAAAAGTACAAATGAGAAGGTAAATTTATAATTGTTAAGGGGAGAAAAGTAGGTCACAAAACAGTGCTTTCAGAATGCTCCTATTTTAAAAACAAAGAGTAAGGTGTGTACTTTTAAATGTTCTCTCTCTCTGCCTCAATTTCCACACCTGTTAAATGAAGGCAGTAATAATCAGCTCACTGAGCTACTGTGAGGAATAAATGAGTTAAAATTTTTAAGGTGCTTAGAACGGTATCTGGTACAGAGGAAGCTTCAAGTCAGGGTTAGTTAAAATTAGTGTTATCATTATTATCACTATCACTATTAATTATATTCTAATTGCGTAAGAGAAAGGTCTGGCAGACAATACAACAAAATTTTAACCATCTCAGCAAGACTTGGAGTTACTGTTACTTTGAAACTTTTTGCTTTGCTTTCTTTTCTTTTCTTCTGTCTCTGTCTCTCTCTTTTACAATGAACATGTGTTATTTCTGTAATATATATTATTTCGTGAAGTGCAAAAGAAGGGACAAGAACAGAATTCTGAGGTAGTCTTGGAAATCTACTCAGCAGAGCCCCAGAAAATGATGTGGAAAGAAAAGGCAGGAGGCTTTCTTGATCTGGCAGCTCAGCCTTGGGCAGGGCCAGTCCTACACACTAGGAAGAAGGCAACTCCCTGTGACAGGCAATTGGAGGGAAGGGGAAGGCGCTCCCTGACCACATGCACACGGTTTTCAGGGACTTTAACAGTTAGAGTGATGACAGAAATGTGCAAATACAGCCAGTAGCCCATGAGGGTCTTAAGCTGGGGGCCTGACTCACTGCCTGCTGTGCCCCTAGTCTCCATTTTGAGACAGGGCAGAAATTCAGTCAAGGTTTCCTGAATGAACAAGGCTCTGCTGCCTGAGCTTGGGAACATTCTTTCACCTCCCTGAGTCTCAGTTTCCTCCACCACCAAATGGGGATACTAGTGATCTTGCAGAGACTGTTGTGAGGATAAAAAGAAAAATCTGTACATAGAGTAGTAGCACCTGGCTCAAATGAGGTACCAGGCAGGTATGTGGCATTTGTTGAGTAAATAAATGAAAAGAAGGAATGACACTGACAGGAGCTTATTCACACTAAAGTGTGAATGACTGACACCATTTTTTCCTAAAAAGCAGCTTTGTAGGGCATAAATGGAGAAGCTGGAAGAGATCTTGTATATAAGCCAGACTCGCCAGACTAGTGCCTAGTGCTGTACTAGGCACTATGCGTGCATTTATCCTGTGTACTTTCCATTTGACATGTACAGAAATTTAGTCACTTGAGATCAAGTGACTTACCCAAGGTCACACAGCAAGCAGATGGCACAGCCAGGATTTAAACCAACGCATGACTCAAAAAGTCCTTGCCAGAAAGCCCTGGATGTCAACAGGGACAATCACTTGAGGAGGGAAGAGGGTCTGGGGGCTCCATCAAGAGTCAAACTCCGCACTCTGCATTGTGCCAAATCACCCCAAGGGCAGACTGAACATGTGCTCAGGGCACTAGGAAAGCAACCCCAGTTCCCTTCCATCTTTCCCCATACTGGAAAATAATTCCACTTTGATATTTCAAAGGAAAGCATGGAGGTAAATGCTCATGAAGCAAATCAAGACCTTATTAGTTTTCTCTACATTTAAGTTTAGTGTTGTTTTCTGTTTGCATGTCCTATGGGGAGGAAACACCACAACACGTATGTCTTAGGACATTAGGACTTAATTCTCCTGGGGTCTTAGGGCCCCTCCAGACCTTACCCAGCTCCTGCTGGGCTATGCCAGGCCCCCAGGAGTTTGAGGGGGAGGGAAAATAGGGACCTCCCCCCTCCCCCTGCTTCCCTCGGGCTCCCAGGCTGCGTGTGGGTGCTCCCCAGGGCGGCGGCCTCAGCTCCCCTGACCCGCAGCTTCTTACCAACCAGCCTTTAGACAAGGCGTTCACTGCCCAGGCATGTTCCAAGCCACCGGCTCGAGTCCCAGCCAGTGCAGGCCTGTTGCAATGAGTCAGCCTTTCACTGGGGAAAAACGTGGTGACTGGCCTGCAAGTCACTTTTTCCAGCTTGGCCCTTGTCCTGAGCTAGGTTTAGGGAGGCCTTCCTTTTTCGCTTTGGGAATCTACTTCCTATGAGGTGTTCATCAGGGGTCCTGGGAAGACCGGGGGCTGGAATTCCTTTATGGGTCGGTAGTTTGAGTTGCTTCAGTGAAGCCAGATGAAGGTCTCTCGATGTATCCACCTGCTCTCTCCACCCACACAAGGGAGAGTAGAGGCCACAAAGATTAAAGCTGCACCTCCTACGCAGGTGAGTGCAGGATGGCCCCGGGGGGAGGGGTGGACCCGACAAAATCCACGCTGTCAGGCCGTGGTGGGAGAGCAGCCCCGGGTACCTGGAGCTTGGGCCGCACTTGGCCCCTTACCAACTAGCGTGCTTTCCTGCAAGATAATGCTCCCTCAGGCCCCTTGAAGTTTAAAGCAAGCACTGTTACCTTCTTCGAACCTGCCTCCCCCAAGCTCCATGCCAAGGGTCAGGTTTCACAGCTGTTCACTTAACCAGCCTTTCTGACTCACCTCCAGCTTCCCCGAGGTTCCTGAGGCCTTCCCTGCAAAGCTATGCTGAGTGGATTCTCCCAGGGTGATGGGGTAGGAGGGAGAGGCCATGACCATTAGTCAAGAGGTAAGGGCGGGGGGTTTGGCTCTTGGTGGATTCTGGAGCAAATTCTTTCTCTCCGGAGGAAATACTAATCTCTCTGACTCTGAGGGCCTTGCTTAGAAACTTCTCTTTGCTTTTGTGATTAGTGAAGCTTAATTCTCAATCGTTCATTCATCCAGGCCACGGGCATTTACTAATACCCTTTACTGACAGTCAGGTTCTGGGCTTTGGGGCTGCAGTGGTGCACAGAACATCGTGCTCCTGCCCTCACGAAGACGAGCATCTGAGGGAGACACAGGTACCGACCAGATCGCAACACAAGCAGATACCAGCCATCCACAGCAAATACAAAGGAAGAATACACGAGGGCAGACAGCAGGGCAGGGTGAGGTCTGCGGTGTTCAGAGAAGGCTCGTCTGAGATGGGATGGATAAGGAGGATGTCTGGTTGGGTGGGAAGGGGGTGAAAAATGGTGTTTGTTATGGGTTATACTGTGTCCCCCCAAAGAGAGGTTCGGGTTCTAACATCCCAACACCTCAGAATGTGACCTAATTTGGAAACAGGGGTCTTCACAGAGGTAATCAAGTTAACATGAGGTCATGAGGGTGGGCCCTCATCCAATGTCACTGATGTCCTTATCAAAAGGGGACATTTGGACATGGAGACAGACATGACACAGGGAGGATGTCGTGTGAAGATAATGGCAGAGGTCAGAGGGATACATCTACAGGCCAAGGAATCAAAGATGGCCAGCAAATCACCCGAAGGTGGAGGAGAGGCCTGGAACAGAAGGTACCAACCCTGCTGACACCTTGATCTCAGACTTCCAGCATCCAGAACTTGAGACCATAGATTTCTGTTGTTTAAGTCGCCCAGTTTGTGGTCCTTTGTTACAGCAGCCCTAGCAAAGGGTGTTCCAGGCAGAGGAAATTCCAAGTGCAAAAGCTCTGACGGTGGGGGCAGGGGGCGGGTAGTGAGGCAGATTTGAGAAAGAAGTTACCCCTGGCTGGAATGCAGAGTCAGAAATTCCTTTATCTCTAATGAGAGGGAAGTGGATCAGTGTGGGTGCCTCCGGCGACGATAGGGATAGCAATAAAAATAATAACCACCTTGAAGATGTATAGCGTGTATGAGATAAGCCTGGAGAGGCAGGAAGTGACTGAGCTATGCAGAGGCTTCCTTGTAAGAATGAGGACTGGAGCCTTTAACCCTAAGAGAGAGAGAAAGCAATCAGAAATCACAGGGCAGGTGACCTGGCACCTAGTTTGAGCTGTGTGACCTTGGGCAAATCGCTTTCTGTCTCTGTGCCTTAGTTCTGTGATCTCTTATCTGGGACATTCCATGACCATGTGACTAGCAGTGTGCTTAAGGTTGCCATCCTCTGTGTGATGGGCAGGGTGAGGGGGAAGAGAGAAGACTGAAAGGAGTATCCAATATCATTTTTGTTCTTGTGGAGCTTATAATCTACTTGGGGAAACGACATGCATTCAGGCCAGGGCACAATAAAAGTGCTAAGTGTGGTAAGAGGACAGCCTCAGACATTCTCAGGGGCTGAAGTGGAGGCTCCCTGACTGGGGTCCTGATAGCTGGGTAGGCCCCTAGTGTCTGTGTCTGTGTTGTGCAACTCCATCTCCCCTTGCTGCCCTCCACCCACTATAGCTGATTGATCCTGGGAAGAAACACATGACCCAAAGTGAGCCAATCAGAATCTTTCCCTGAGATTTTTTTTTTTTCATTTTTGGTTTGGATCTAGGGAAGAAAATTCAGTTTCTCTCTAAGGAAACAGGATGCTCTTGTTGGCCATGTTTCCTGCCACATAGAGGGAGCTGGTTTGAGGGAATAGAGCTGACAGGCAGAGAGAGAGAAGAGAGAAGATGGTAGAGACAGACAGCAAAAGAACACATGAGTGAGCCCCTTAGCTGTCCTGAGGCCTTGGCTGCACTTCTGCTTTTCCTTTGCATACACCAATTACCCCCAGAGTCATCACCCCACATTTCTATTTTTGCCTAAGCTGTTGGAGAGGAGTTTCTGCGGCTTACAATCATTAAGAGTTCTGACTCTCACTGGGTCTGCTGTGTAAACTGTTTGTTAATGAAGTGACAGAGACCCTGCACTTGGCCCTAGTGTGTGTTATCCTGTCAGGGACCAAGAAGCTGGCCCTGCCCTCCTAGGAAACTCTCACTGGGGTTGTGAGAGGCTGCCCTCCCTTTTACCCTATGCAAGGCATTTGGGGCTCCGCGATGCCTCCATGAGCTTTGCCTCATTTGTTTTTGCTCTGCAAACCCTAAAAGGCAAAAGTTACCACCCACTTCCCATCTTATCGTTGAGGAAACTGAGCCTCAGGGGAGGAGAAATAACTTTGTATGTGAGTGGTAAAGCCCTTTGTAAACCCTCTGGTCCTTAAGACAATGCACACAAGGCAAAAGTAACCCTGGGCAGTTCAAGCTCTGATCAAGGAAGGAATAATTGTCCTTCTTTCATGAATTTATCAGTAAACATTTTCCTGCTGATAAAGAAGGGAAATTACCAAAGGTTGGTGTGGAGTCTAAAGTGAGAGTTCAGGAAGGCAGGCATTATCTTTTATCTCCACGAGCCCAGTAATAGTTATACACACAGCGTTGTGAGATGTTTAATAAATGTTTGCTGAAAAAGGATAAGAATGGTATCTTATTTATTGAGTACTTACTATGTGCCAGGCACTGTTCTGAATGCTTTGTAGGTAGTCATTTAGCTAACCATCGCCCAGGCTGATGAGGTCGGTACTATTATGCCCACTTTAGAGATGAGAAGACTGAGGCAGAGAGAAAAAGTGGGTAACTTGCTGAACTCACACAGGTAGTAATTGTCAGAGTGAGCTCCAGCTACCCGCTTCCCATGTACACTCTTAACCATTGGACTATACTGCCTGTTTCTGAATGAATGAATGAAAGCACACAACCTAGTTACAGACACACACATATACATGTGTTTAAGGAGAGCTTGCAGTGGAGCAGAGTAGATGGGGAGGAGAGCCATGCAGTAGTGAGGCTGGGAGAAATTTAAGCTCCAGAAATTTTCCAAATAAGTGGGTTGTGAATGAGCCTTAAAGATGGGTAGGACTTTTGAATGCCAAAAGAAAGATATGGACACTTAGATCTGGAATCTCCTTATTCTCAAATTCACGTAATAATTGTTTTTAGGACTTGAGAGCTTTCTCTGTGCCCAGCACCCTACCTACTTCATCTTCTGCATCTTCCCACCCCCTCGGTGTCAGAGGCCTCCCTATTCACTCTTCTGAACTGCTCCCTCACCCTTGCAGTCCAGAGGAAGGTCAGACTCATTGGTCATTCTTTTCAAAGCCACAGAATCTTCCCTTGATAATGACCGAAGTTGCTAAACCAAAAATTGACCTACACTTATGGCGTCTACGGGCCCAAAGAGTTAAGACCAGAAAGACCCAGAACTCTGGCCTGTGAGTGGGCCAAGACTCAGACTTGAACTAGATCCAACGATGAGAGTTGAAGGGCTTCAGTGGGGATGGCAGAGCCCGGGGTGGTCACTTTATCTGCAGCTGTCTTTGCTGGAGGACTAGATTTCACTCCCTATCTCTGCTGGAGATCTCTCGAGCACCCATTGCACCCTGGTGCGGAACGGCCTGCTTGTGAGCTTTGAGGCCCAGCCAACCACGAGACAAGAAAAGACACAGCCCAACTTCAAAGGGCTGCAGAAGACCAGGGCAGTCGAGCAGAGCCTGGTGACCCCACGGTGAATCTGGCTGCATCAGGATCAAGCCAGCGTAAGGCAGGATGGGGCCCTGCCCTGCAGGCTTGAGGAGCACCTAAAATGTCAATGGAGATTTGATAGGAATTTATTTTCCACGCAGTCTCATCTTTCAGAACAACCTCTGGGGTCTTTTGGAGGAGTCCAAGCGATAAAAGTCCTTTTGGAGAAAACCAGCCCTTAAAAAATGCACCCTCAAAAACAGACATATGGGCCTTCCCTGGTGGCGCAGTGGTTACGAATCTGCCTGTCAATGCAGGGGACACGGGTTTGAGCCCTGATCCGGGAAGATCCCACATGCCGCGGAGCAACTAAGCCCGTGCGCCACAACTACTGAGCCTGCGCTCTAGAGCCCACGAGCCACAACTATGAAGCCCGCGTGCCACAACTACTGAAGCCTGTGCGCCTAGAGCCCGTGCTCCACAATAAGAGAAGCCACTGCAATGAGAAGCCTGCGCACCACAACGAAGAGTAGCCCCCGCTCACCACAACTAGAGAAAGCCTGTGGGCGGCAACGAAGACCCAACACAGCCAAAAACAAAAACAAAAAACAAAACAAAACAGACACATGCGCTTTGCTGTACACCTGAAACTATCACAACATTGTTAATTGGCTATACTCCAATATAAAATAAAAAGTTAAAAAAAAAACAGACCCATAGATGCAGAGAACAAACAGATGGTTTCCAGAAGGGAGGGGTTCGGGGGTGGGGGAAATAGGTGAAGGGGATTAAGAGGTAAAACCTCCAGTTACATAATGAATAAGTCATGGGGATATAATATACAGCATAAGAAATATGGTCAATAATATTGTAATAACTTTGTATGAGGACAGATGGTTACTAGACCACTCGTGGTGATCATTTCATGAAGTATGCAAATATCAAATCATTATGTAAAATACCTGAAACTAACAAGCTATTGTACGTCAACTACATTTCAGTTTTTAAAAACTGTTTTAAATATTTTTTAAAAATGCACCCTCACTCTTAGACACACGAGAACTTTTATAACTTTGGAGCATTTTCTTTGCTCCTTAAGCTACGCTAAGAACTTTATTTGCACAACCTCACTTAATCCTCAGGACACCTGGATGTAGAGACGATGACACTCCTTAATGTAAGCAATGGGGAAACTGAGGTTCACAGGCATCTTCCAGGTCATATAGCTAGTAAGTGGCAGAGCCAGGAGTCAAACTCAGCTCTGACTTCAAATTCCTTGCTCTTAACCCCGATGCTACACATTCACCGAAACCTAGATATTTCACTCTCACCTGTTCACCCAGCAAATGTTTCTTAAGCACCTACTACGTGACAGGCACTGTTTTAGATGCTGGGAACAGAGGAGTGTGTAAGTGAAACAGACAAGATCCCCTGCCCTCATGAAGCATACGATACATCAACAAAATCAAAACAGCATTAAAAGGCAGAGACTTGTCTCCATTTTACTGATAAGGCAACTGAGGCACGTGTTCCTCATGGTCTGTTTATTCCCCAAATCCATTCCGTCGTGTTCTGTTGTTTGACAAATAGTCCTTGAAAACTTACTAGGGGTCAGGTGCTGTTCTAGGCATGGGGGCCCTAGGGGTAAACCAAACGGATGTGGGCCCTGACCTCGTGGAATTGACATTCTGGTCTGAATTCCTCTTTCTGTCTTTCTAAGCTGTAGCTGCTGCTCAGGGAACATAAGCTGTGCTGACTTATGCCCCTAGGAAGCTGAGGCAGAAGTTATGAGGAATAACCAAATCAGCACGAGTGTTGGGGATCACAGATGCCCTTTGCCCTCTCCCCTCCCCATGGTGACCCCTGACCCACAGTGTGTCAGAAGGAGCTCGAGGGTAGAAGTCAGTAGCTCTGAGTCTTAACTAGCTGTGTGACTGAGCTAGTCATTTAAGCTCTCCCAGCTTCACCTTCCTCATCGTAAAATGAAAATAGAAGCACCTGACTTGTTGGCAGATTTGCAAGATGATGATGAATTCGAGTGAAATTATGGCTGTATGAGAACTTCTGGATTTATCTCCTAAGTCCTACATTCTAGTTTAATGTCTTTCGGTTCTTCACTTCCTATAACCACAGTGCTTCAGAAAGGAGCTCATAAACTCATTCACATGAAGGTATAAATAACTGATGAGCTTTTAAGTCTTGCCCCTCCCAGGCCTAGAGGCTTTCTCATAAGGAGAAACTTCCGATTCTGGCAAAAATGGAGGAACAGGAGCCAGATTTACTCTCCTACCTGAAACAAAAAGTACCCTAACTGTGTCCTAGACAAAACTCAATAATATTTATAAGAGTGAAAAAATATCCAGTGCCCAAGAAGGGAAAATTCCCAATGTCTGCCATCCAATCCAAAGAAGTCCCAGTTGGCAATATCCTGGCCTAGAATATAAGCTCCCTGAGGGCAGGGGTTTTGGTCTGCTTTATTCCCTGCTGTATCCCCAGTTCCTAGAAGAGTACCTGACACATAGTAGGTATTCAGTAACTACTTGTTGAGGAATGAATGAATGACAGAGCATGTCACACACCAGCGAGGAGAGTGGGAAGTCTGGGCAGAGCCCCAGAAATCACCCAGGGCTTAAGGTGTGCCAGACTGATCGGTTCCTAAAATCAGCCCAAGCATGGGAGACGAGACCCTCCACACAGTGACAGCCTCGAGGGGAGGGCACCCCTAGGACAAGCCCTGTCATCACGGAGGGAGGAAAAGGAAAGCTTGTACTCAGCGATAACCATCGCTGTGAACCACTGCTCCCCGGGGCGCCCCCTCCCTTCAGCCCGACCTGTTTCCTGGAAGGTGAGACCCTGTTTTCTACATCCTGAACATGGAGAGGATTCATCACTGGCTGAAGGCAAGGCAACGAAGGTTGGATGTCAGGGACCCGGTGTAAAATCATGTCGGAGTTGGGGTCAGGGGGAGGCGGGCAGCTGTCGACGTTACCCCCATAGTTGGGAGGAATCTGCTCATTCCTTTGTTCCTCCTCTCATTCCGCACAAAGTGACATGGGTCACTTTGGGTGGATCACTCCCTGTGGCTGCGTGGAGTCTCCGGAAACAAAAACAAAAATGGTGGTGATTAAAAGAGTTATGAAAAGCCACCATTTCCTGAGTGATGACTTCGAAAGGCAGTGCGCTGGAGGGGCTAGGAGTGTGGCTCTGAGCCAGTCTACTTGGGCTCGTCTCAGCTCTTCTCCTTACCGGCAGTGTGACTCTGGGCCAGTTACCTATCCTCTCTGACCTCCATTTCCTTGTCTCTAAAATAGGCTGTTGCAACGAGTTAACACATCTAAAGCACTTAGAACTCTGTGGCTATTTCCTTGCCTGGTGTCCTGTTAAACACTTTCCAGCCTTAGGCTGAAGGGGAAATGGTACTGCGGTTAAGAGCTCTGAGTTGTAACTTGGGCACCCCCTTTTCACTGTGTGACCTTGGGCAAATACCTTACCCTCTCTGAACCAAGTAATGCAAAGTAAACTCCATGGAGGTGGGGAATTCTGTTTTGTTCACTCCTCTCTCTCTCCAGGGCCTTTAAGCCATTCCTGGCTCCATAAATATCTCTTGAATGTATAAATGAATACATAATAATCAGAACTAGCTACATAATTTGCAGGGCCCAGCGCAAAATGAAAATGTGGGGCTCCTTGTCAAAAAATTGTTAAAAATTTCAAGACAGCAATGGTTGAGGATAAAACCCAGTGTAGGGCCCTTGGAAGCGCATGGTGGCCCTGCATGACTGCACGGGCCCTGCGCCCACAGAGCTGGCTCCCATCACAATCCCTACCCCACGCTGTGCACATGACAATAAAGTAAACACCGCACGCAGAGCAACGAGCACAAGCTTGGCCCAGAGCAGGCTCTCCGTGTTTGCTAATAGCACTCTCATCTGATTTCATGTTCCCCCACAGCCCTAGGAGAGCAGACAGGTGTGAGCCCATTTCACAGGTGAGGGAAGTGAGGCTCAGAGGGGCAACGAAATGACTCCTTCACTGTCCCACTGGTTCTGACGGTAGGATTTGAACCCAGGTGGGGCCGATGTCGACTCGATGGTGAGGGAACAGTGAGTGGAGGAAGGCCCAGAAGTCTGGGAGCAGCCGGCAAGGCGGAGTCCTGGGTTGGAACAGCGGCTCCTTCCTTAGGGCTGATTGTCCGATCCCCCCCAGATTTGTTCCTGTTGTTCAGTGGGGAACCACAGGCTCGACAGGCTCCGAAGCTGGGAAACGGGGAGTGGCTCTGCCTGTCCTATGACACACCATGAGCAGAGATGGGGTCCCAGCCAGCCTCCCCTCTCCCCCTCCTCCAAGCCTAGCTCAGAGTCAAGGCTGAGGCCTGGGCTAATGGGGCAGAGCCCAGGCTGGCCACGGAGGCTTGGATTTATGGGTTAAAATCCAGCCTCTGCCACTGACAGCCCCCGATGCCTCCATCCCTTCCCTGGGGACTGGAAGGCCGCTCTGACCCAGGCCCAGCTGCTTTCCCACCTCCCCTCCTCCCACTCTCCTCCCTGTTCACATGAGTCCCTCCTTGGAGCTCCCATTAACCCACCAGGCCTTTCCCACCCCAGGGTCTTTGCTCTCACTGTTGGTCCTGCTGAGATCAACCTTCCCTGGGCTCTTTCTCACCCATCCAAAGCTAGCTCAAATGTCACCTGTGAAGAAAACCTTCCCCCAGCATCCTTTCTAAAACACCACTATAGGGAATTCCCCGTCAGTCCAGTGGTTAGAGCTCGGCGCTTTCACTGTGGGAGCCCAAGTTCGATCCCTGGTTGCGGAACTAAGATCTTGCGAGCCGAGCAGCACGGCCAAAAATCAACAACAAAAAAACACGACTCTGGGGGGCTTCCCTGGTGGCGCAGTGGTTGAGAATCTGCCTGCCAATGCAGGGGACACGGGTTGGAGCCCTGGTCTGGGAAGACCCCACATGTCGCGGAGCGGCTGGGCCCGTGAGCCACAGCTACTGAGCCTGCGCGTCTGGAGCCTGTGCTCCGCAACAAGAGAGGCCGCGATAGTGAGAGGCCCGTGCACCGCGATGAAGACTGGCCCCCGCTTGCCGCAACTGGAGAAAGGCCTCGCACAGAAACGAAGACCCAACACAGCCAAAAATAAAAAAATTTAAAAATTTTAAAGATAAATAAATAAAATAAAATAGAGGGGCTGGACCCTGGATCTTGAGATGGTCCCCAAGAGGCTCCATGAAGACCCAACGCAGAGAGACAGTCCTAGGGGCTGGAAGCAGAGGCCACTTTGGGAAAGAAAACTGGCCGGAAATTCTCTGAGGGGTTCCTCGTTTTGGGATTTCGCTGTTCTCTCCTGACCATCCCATGCCACTCCACCCCCATGCAGCCCCGCCCTTCCCAACCACACACCAAGAATAAACCTCATACCCCGCGAGCCTCGCTGTCACAGTTTCCTGCCGCTATGGTCACGGGCTGCCTGGGCGGGCTCCGAGGGATTTTCCAGCTCAGACAAATGCTTAGTGGGACCTGAAGCAATGTGACATAAGAGGGGCTGTGATGCGGACCCAGAAGCAGGAAAACCCCAAGCAGGCACCGACTGGGGACTGGAATGGGGCCCTCAGAGGGCACCTGGGCTGGAGGCCCCGGGAAGAGGAACCAGGCCTTCTCTCTGACCTTGCCCAGCGCCCTAAGAGCAGCCGTCCGCAGCCTGCTGACAGCAAAGTCTTTCCTGGCCATCAGCCCAGAACAAGAAATCAACTTTTTGTCTGAAAAGCCTATGGCCAGTAGGTTCTCATTAGTTATCTGTTTTACATATAATAGTGTATATATGTCAATCCCAGTCTCCCAATTCATCCCACCCACCCTCATAACTGATCCACTTTGCTGTACAGCAGAAACTAACACAACACTGGAAAGCAGCTATATTCCAAAAAAAAATTTTTTTTAATTAAAAATTTTAAAAAAGAGTCTAAAGCCAGGCTGGATCCAAATGGATTCCAGTTTAGAGACCTGCCCAGACCTTGAGGAAGTTCTTTTTTCTCTGCCTGCTCTTCCCCTTCACATGGTCACCCAGGACTCTGTTGTCCTGAACTAACCCCGGGCCACCTCACTGATACCCATCACGGTTAGATACCATCCCTAGAGAGCGATCCCTCCCTTGGTCTTTCTCTTCTAATCTCCACTCCTGATATCTATCTTTTTCTTCCAAACCTGTCAAGGGACCTGGTTCCTAGTCCTGCTCTGGCTCTGACTTAACTCAGTGACATTGAACAACTTCCAGCCCTTCTCTGAGCCTTGGTGGCCCATCTGTAAAATGAGGCCCCAGATGATCCCTTTCAACACTGACATTCTAAGATTCAAGGTTTAGAGACTCAACCACAAGAATCCTTACCAGAAGGTATGCCGCCGCCCCCTTGCTCCCCACCTTCACCCCGCCCCAAGAACTTGACAGATTCACACACAGCATGACCTGCCTGTTAAGGATTTAGAAAGGTCCCTTTATGTGACCCTGGCCTAGTCTCTGTCAAATGGACAGAGGATAAGATATTTGGAGGACTAAAAAGGCAAAGTGCCTGACACAGTGCCTCCTAACACCTAACAGGTGTGCGTGAACAGGAAGCCACTATGAATTTAGAAGAAGAGAACGACACAACAGAAAGTCTAAAGGAAAAAAAAAATGGCCGAAGAAGAATCCACTCAGCAAACATTTGGAGCATCTCCTACCTGCACTGGCGCTGCAAACATGAATGCAGAGCTCAAGAACTCAGAAGTCAAGGTGTTTATAGTGGACTAGGAAGATTTGTCAACAAACGTTCTACAGTCTTCTGATTTCTCTGTTCCCCAATATCCATGGCCGTTGTGTACAGTTGTACAGGTTGTTCACTGCACAAGGGTACTGGCTCAGGGTTAGTAGGCACTGAAAAGCAGGCCAGGCTCCATTCTGTAAGCATGGGTCTACAAAACTATGTCTTCCTTGGGGGTGGGGTGCTTTCTCCTAATTCTCACAAATGTGTCACATGAGCTGGCCCAGCCCTGCAGCATTCGCATTTGCCCTGCTCTGATCCACTCAGCCCCGCAGTAACCAAAGTGATCATCTTAGGTTCAAAAGGATAACATCACCTCCCCCTCCCAAACACACACTCTCATGAGTACTCCATCATCCTTAACTTGGCCTTCAAGTTCCTTCATAAGCTGCCACCATCTCCTTCCCCCTTGTACTCCACATACTACACAGACCACACACTGTTCCTCCACTTCCTTCAACAAGCCATGCCCCCCTGCCCTTTGTACACACTGTTCCCTCTGTCTGGAACAACGCCTTTTCCCTGTTTGGACATCGAATACCTCCAATCTCCAGATCTCAGTTTAGACATTATTCTCTCCAAAAAGCCTTCTCTGAATCCTCTGCATGCCCACACCCTAACAGACCAGGTTCTTCTTTATATGCCCTCACAGTTCCTATGCTTCTCCAAAACACTTGTCAGAATTGTAATTAAATGATTAGTAGTATTCATAGTGGATTATTGCCTTTCTCCCCTATGAAATTAAAAGCTCCTGGAGCATGGGGACCATGTTTGTTACGTGCCGTACATGCTATCTATCTATCTATCTACTGACTCTATGCTGTAACCCCAGTACATATAGTTGGTGTTCAATAAATAATTATTGAATAAATGAATGACTGTTGTTCAATATAATGAAGGCCAGTGGAGAGCTGATTCCACTTGTCTGAGGAAGGAGCAGGTGCAGACAGGAAAGGCTGTCAACAGGGGGGTCTCCTTGTTTCTGGGGGGCCTGGAAGGACAAGTGGAGCTCCCAGGGCACAGTGGGCAAAGGCAAGAGGACTGAGCACGGGGCCCCCGGGAGCCTGCAGAGAGGGGTCACTTCTGGACCCGTGGCCATCGCACGGACGTCGGAGGTCCCATCTTTTCCAATTTTCTGGGTGTCACAGAATACAGGCAGCCACTGTGCCTTTGCTGGTAACATTTATAAGAGATTCCTCAAATCTCCTGACTGGCTGAACATGAACCACATATGCTTCCAAATTCCATCATAAAACCTCAGTGTGGTTGCAGGAACCCTGACATGCTGTCTTCACGTGGCTGCCAATTTGGGGGCAGACTGTTCTCTTGGATGCAAAGAGGGCCCTTGTGGTCCAGGGAGAGCAGACCCAGGAGGCCGTAATGAATGCCTTCTCAAGGCAACCTTAAAATGCTTTCAGCCCGCGCACCGTGATGAAGAGTGGCCCCCACTTGCCACAACTAGAGAAAGCCCTCGCACAGAAACGAAGACCCAACACAGCCATAAATGAATGAATAAATAAATAAATGAATAAATAAAAAATTTAAAAAAAAAAAAAAAAATGCTTTCAGCTGTGGGGCGGGCGACACGCCGCCCCTACCCCCATCGCACACAGCTTGTCCCAGTAGTGAATTTATCCCCAACTCACTACTCTGCACATGTTAAATTTAAATTACACTTTTACATGATCATGGACATTTTCAAGCCTATTCACAATGGGAGAGAACAGTCTAGAGAACCTCAACCCAATACCCCAGCTTCAAGAACGATCAGTTCATGGACAGTTTTGCATGATTTATATCCCTCCCCAAACTGGATTAGTTTAAATCAAATTCCAGATGACACAGCATGTTATCTGTAAACGCTTCCATTGGTTACCGCCTTTCAAAACGCAAGTAATTAGAGGGGGGAAATGTTTTTAATAAAAAAGAAAGAAAATGACACATAATCCAATCACTCGGTGTTGATTTAAATGGAATGGCTCTGTCTGAAGGAGTCACCCAGGTTGGGTCTGAATCTCTGCTTTTGCATGACCCTGGGCAAGGTGCCTCTCTAAGACTCAGCTTCCGTGGGTGTAAAATGGGTATAGTAAGTGTGGGTTTGCCTCACTGAGGGTTGCTGTATGGGGAGAGAGGTGGTTACTGTTGGCTGGTGCTTGGCCCATGGAAGGTGCTCGTTACAGGCTGGGACAGTAAGCCCTGATGGAGGATCCTGCCTGGTCCAGGACCTACGATGAGCCTGGCATTGGAGCTCTGCAGAAGGCACAGCTGCTTCACCCACAGAATCAGAGCAGAATTGCTCAGGAAGGGAGGCTGCCCTACGTGGGAGGGAACACTTCTGCTTGCCTGTGGGCGTGTGGAATCTCAGATCCCTGGGCCATCTTAAATTGCTTCCAGAGGCTGACCTCAGTGCTGGGTTGTTGGCTAATCCACACCACTTGATCAGGTGACCTTCGCCTTAGAATTCCACACCCTTTGCTCTGGAGGGAAGGGAAGAGGAAGGATGGAAGGGAAGACGGGGCCTAAACACCTCTGCTTTAGGAATGGGAAAACAGGCTTGGCTGGTGAACCACTAGGACCCAAGAGCTAGTAATGGCAGAGCTAGGACTGGAGGCCTTGTTTCAACCTCAGTTTTCTCATCTGTAAAATGGGGAGGCTGAAAGCGTAGGGAATGACAACTCTCATCAGAGGCTGAAGGTACACGGGGCCGAAGGCCAACCCCTGGGTGCTGGTCGGAAAGTCAAAAAGCCGCTGAGTTGTTTATTGTCTTGGGATGACGGCAGTTTCTAAGAATTGGGACCATGAGTTTTCTCCCAGGAGAGTTTTGAAAGCAAATCTTGCAGGGACCCCTCTCCTTAGAGACAGGAGGTCACAGCTGAGGTATCTAGCCAGATGCGAACAACTTCCCTCTCTGTTCTTGTGAATGCTGATAAAAGGGCTTCCTTCCGCATTCTCGGGACCAGCTCTTCACCCCTTCCCACCGGCCAGCTCAGCCACCAGACCCCTCTTGTCACACTATCCTCCCACCACCTCCACCCTCTCACCGACCTGGACTTGACCTTGCCCTAGACGGTCCTTCTGACAGGATTCGGGGCCACTCGCCTCTCCTCACCTCAGCTGGCTCCTTCTCCTCTTTCTTACCCTGGTGAGTTCGTGTTTCACTTCTCCCCGGGGGCAGCGGGCAGAGGCAGGGCTGGCCATACGTCACCTTATTTCTGGCAGCTGTGGTGGGCCTCGGGGACGGGGGTGTCTAGTTAGGGTTCTGCCGTCAGGCACGCCTCCCCACCTGGCCGGCTCTGGTTTCCTCTTTTGCACCCTGGGGGGGAGTCGTGTCTGCTTCACGGGGTTGGGGGCTGGAAACTAGTGCTCATGGTTTACACATGTTGGAGCATCTACTCTGTGCCAGGGTCAGTCTGGGACGGATCTCCTTGAAACCTCACGACGACTCAATTTTACACACAGGAAAACAAGCTCAGAGAGACCAAGTGACTTGCCCGGGATCACACAGGAAGCGAGGGGTGGAAGCAGGATTTGAACCCAGGTATTGGGCCTCCAGAACATGAGGCCTTAACCACATAACCACACCGTCTTCCTAAAAAGTAACATCTGTACAACGCACCTGGAACTACCCGCCACAGAAGCTGCAGACTTTCCTAACATGAAAGCATCTCGTCCATCACATCTCCCCCCATATTTGAGAGACACCTACAGAGTGGATGCCCCCAGCCCCCCACTCCCATGCCGCTATCTTATTTCACAGCAGGAGGGGGATGACGCCCCTCGTCTGTACTTTTATTGGCCGTATCCCATTCTACTGATGATGGAAGTGGCACCTCAGGGAGGCTAAGGGACTTGGGCAGAGTCACACAGCTAGTCAGGGGCAGCAGGAAGATTTCAATGCATGCTAATTCATTCAGTTGTTGAGCACCTACTGTATACCAGCCTTCATGTCAAGTGCTGGGTACGCAGTGGGGTCCACAACAGGACTCCTGCCCTCTCAGGGCTTACGACTGAAGGGAGGTGAGTAATAAACTGTTTGGTGACAGTCCTTTACAGCTAGGCTGATCCTGCCCTGCAAGCCTGTCTCCCTTGCACTGTTGACCTTGAAATCGCAAACACTCAGAAGATGGCCAGATCGAATGGAACCAGCAGAGCAACAGCGCTCTGGAGCTGGACCCCGTGGCCGCAGGTCATCTGGAGGGAATCTGCATGGCCTGCCAGGCCCCTGCGGCCTTGTGCCTCCTGATAACACCCAGCAGCTGCTGCCAGGCCTGTGGGCAAGAGGCTCCCCCCCCCCCCCCCCGGGGCTGGCAAGGGCCTGGCTGGGGCCCTGACTCACCGCCACCAGCCGAGCTCTGTCTGAACACTTCCCCTCCTGTGGCTGGAACACCCACTTGGAAACCAAGGTGAAAAGTAGGGGGGGGGGCCCAGGCTGGGATTTGAGCCTGGCGTCTGCATCTCTGTGGTCCCTCTTTCTCAGGGTCTCCTCCTCCTCCTCCCTTCCTCAATAAGGGCATGTTCTTTCGAGCACAGCCAACCAGGTGGCTGCCTAAGCCTGAAGCTGCTGAAGTCTCACCGTGAATTTTTAAACATCCGCCGCCTCTTGCCTTCTTGGTCCCTCTCTCAGCAACTCCTCCTCGGGCCTCCGGGGCCCCTGTTCCATTTCCCTTCTCCTGTCTCTCCCCCTCTGCTATGCCTGCCCTGTAATGCTTCACTCACTTTGCTGGGGAGGAGAATCCCTTTCTCCCACCCTCTTACTTTTCTCCTCTTTTCTTTAAGAAACAGTTGCCTTTTTCCTGGACTTCAAAAGAATATTCCCAGACTATCTCTCCCTTCAAAAAACATTTCGTTTCCTGTGCTGTGATCATATATACTGGGGGGATCATATACTCATGGGGGCAGGAGTATCAAGGATTATAAAAGTCAAGTACAGAGGCTGTGGGCAAGGCTCCAAGGATAGGTCAAGTCTCATCAAGCACCAGAGGACACATACAAGGGAGAAGCCCTGTGTTTGCAGGGAGTGTGGGCGAGACTTCAGTTATAAGTCATGTCTCATCGGACACCAGAGTGACAGACGTGCCCTAGTTACCCTCCTCTTGCCAAACGCAAAGACGCACCATTAACCCTGCCTCCTGTCCGTCTCCTGTAAAGGAAGGCCGAGCCCAGAGCAGCCTCCCTTTTGCAGGCATGTCCACTGATTTAGCCAACACATAGGCTTCTAGACTCAGACTGCCTGGGTTCCCCCTTCCCACCTGTACAGCTGAGACAGGTTACTAATATCTCCTGCCTCAGTGTCCCCACCTCATAGGGCTCTCGGGAGGACTGAATGAGTGAACGCGTTAAACAACGGCTCCAGAAATGCTAATTGTTGTTCTTGTCACTTATTGAGCGTTCATTTGGCAGGAAATGTGTGCTGTGAAATGCAAAGATGCCCAGGATCCCTGCCCTAGAGTTAGGGGGAGTGTACGGCTCGTTTCCCCTGGGCTGTCTGGTTCATCTGTGGTTATAAACAGCACCCCTCCTTCACTCCCCAGGGTTTCCTGATTTAGATCATAGGCTTGTATCACCTCCTTATTTCCGGAGCAGAGGCTGAGAGCGGATCGGGGTGGGTGGCTCGGGCCTGCAGGACCCTCCGAGCAGGTGCCTGCCTGAAGGTGACACTCCTGCAGGTGCAGGCGATGCCCGTGGCTGTGTTAGCAGAGTTTCTGATTGTCCAATGGCAATCCAGGTTTTTACGTGAAATCATCTTATTTTTTAAAGGGGCTTTCTTAGGTTTTTTTCATAGGCTTAATTTTTTAGAGAATCATCCTATTTCCAAAGTTCAGCATCCTAAGAAAATGTTTCCAAACTCCCCTCTAGTCCAGCTAATGCACACCTGTGTTTTGGGCCAGCGGGTGATCCATTTCCAACCTGTCGACAAGAGGAAGTGACATTCTATTGAGGGGAGCAAGCCAAGGAAACAGGACTTACCACACAGGCGACAGGTGGTGACAGAGGTGAGTCTGGGCTGAGTCAGAAGCCCGAGGAGGGGCAGCTACCTCAGCTGGCAGGTGGGAAATCAGGGAAGGCTCCCTGAAGAGGGTGACAACTCAGCTGATTCCAGAGACATGCGTGAGAACAGGTTCCAGACATGATAAAAACAACAGCAGGGACTTTTTTCCTCATTGCTTTCTAGGTTTGGGGCACCGTTGTTAACAAGGCGACAAGCACCAGCTCATTTAGTGGGCACAGTGACCATATACATCAGGTACCACTGTTATCCTCATTGGCCAGAAGAGGAGACGGAGGCACAGAGAGGGTAAGAAACTTGTCCAAGGGCACACAGTCAGCCTATGCCATGGGATCCACCAGTGATGCTTTTAAGCCCGACTCTAGAACACTCCGCGGAAGGGCAGAACAGCGGGTCGCAAGACCGTAGGCAAGAGAGAGAGCAAGGCACACTAAGAAAACTGAAGGCGGGCCACCTAGGCTGAAGCTTGGGAGGCAGGAAGGTGACAGGAGTAAAGCCGGGCCGTGCTAAGGAGTGTGGGCTTTTTCTTGCAGACTAGAGGGAGACGCTGAAAGATTTGAAGACCAACACAACTCCTACCCCCCTTTCCTCTCCTCCCATTTTACAGAAGAGAAAACTGAGGCCCAGAGCACTTCCCTCACTTACCCAAGGTTACACAACCCAGCTCTGAGGCCAAGCCCAGACTCTTGACTTCCACCAGGACAGACCCCACCCCAGGGAGTGATGAATGGGAAAGGGAGAAGGGCCAGAAGTGGCTATCAAGACTTTACCCCGAAGATTAAAGAGATATTTGAACAAGAGAAAGTAATTTGTCCCAGTTGCGTTCCCTTGCACGCCCGGGGTGGAAGCTTTTCCTCTGGCCTTGCCCTCCCCACCCACAGGCCTCTTGCGAAGGGATGTGGCTGGGAGATGACTCTTCCTTAGAAATCCTGGGTCTGGGCTTCCGTGGGCCCAGCAACTGAGAAAAGACAGCCAATCAGACGGCCTGAGTCAGGCCTTTGACACCACCACCGAGTGGTAAATAAAGTCACTGGAAACCAAAGCAGCCTGGTCTGTGAAAGGCCCATCAGGGCGGGGCCGGGCCGCCCTGCTGAGTCAATTCCTATCTCTGCTCCGGCGGTTAGTACCCGCCATCAATCGACTGGTGAACGTACGGTTGCCAGGCAAACCCGCCAAGATGTTTAGAACTGTCCTAGCTTGATTTCAGGGCAGAGTGGTCTCACGGCCTTCTGAGGCCCAGGGCTGGTGGGCCTGTGCGAATTTACATGGGTGAATTCAAACCACTTGTTTGGCTCAGGCGGTTAGAGAGACGCTGAACGCACGTTACAGAATGCCATGCCTACCTCATGCCAGGCGCTGTTCCAGGAGCTGCGAGAGGCGATGTCCCTGATCTCATGAGACTCATACTCTAGGAGGGGGACAAAAGCAATGGATAAGTCATAAAATAATTTCAGAGACAGTGGGGATGATTCTAGACCAGAATTTCTCAGTCTTGGCGCTATGGACATTTGGGGCTGGATAAGTCTCGGTTGCAAGGGGATGTGCTGTGCATTGCAGGGTGTTGAACAGCCTGGCTGGCCTCTGGCCAGAGACACCGACAGCAACCCCTCCCCCCGAGGCATGACAACTAACAATGTCTCTAGACCTTGCCAAATATCCCCTGGAGGGCAAAATCGCCCCTGCCTGTTGAGAGCTCTAGACCAGAGCTCTTCGCTGAAAGCATAACACAATCCACGTGCATAATGTAAAACTGTCTCGTACTCGTATTTAAAAAGCAAAATGATGCAGGCGAAATAAATTTTAAAATATACTTTCTTTTACCCAGAATAGCTAAAATAGTATCATTTCAACATGTAATGATTAGAAAAAGTTATTAAAGAGATGTCTTACATCATTTTATTCTAAGTCTTCAGAACCTGGTGGATAGTTTAAACTCACAGCACGGCTCAATCCGGAGAGCCCAGAGCTAGACCTCCCAGCCCTGCTGCCGGAGCGCTGAGCTGAAACGCACTCTGCTCCAAGCTCATCACAAAGACAGCCTAGCAACTGGGGCCTCCTTCTTCACGTGGCCCTAGACAAGCAGCAGCAGCAGCACCTGGGAACAGGTCAGAACTGAGGATCTCAGAGGCCGGGTCGAATCTGCATCCTAACAAGCTGCCCCAGGTGATGTGTGAGCACACCAAAGTGTGAGAAGCCCGGGGTGAGGAAATCACGGCGCCCGGGTGCCAGGCCCCTTGGAGGTGGGTGAAGCCCCTGAAATGAAACCGCTCAGTGAGCAGGCAATGCATCTCCCTTCTGGGAGTCCCCGTTCCCCCATCTACAAAGTGGGGTTAATTAGTGCTCTCTCTCTGGGGTTGGGCTGGTACTTAATGAGCGTGAGCTTCACCACACCCGCCCCCTTTCCTCTGCCCACCACGCCCCTCTGCTCACAAGTGCCTTCCTTCCAGGTGAAATAGGAGGCAGCTTTGGCTGCCGGGATGTTGCCCCCAGAGGGAGACCCTGAACCCAACTGCAGGGCCCGCCTCGGTGGGCGCAGCCACGTGGAGTGGCCGGAGGGCCTTGGGCAGGCTGTGAGGCCCTCACGCCAAACAGGGCACGTGGCTACGCGCAAAACGACTTACACGCTCTCGCACACACCCAGCAAGCTGTCAGGAGGGAGTGTGAGTGCCGGGGATTGTGGCAGCGGTTGGGAGACAGAGCCCTGTCAGCTCTGTCACCTCTGTGGACGTCCTGTTCCCAAGGCCAGAACATTACACGACATGGTCATTAAGGAGCTAGAGGTTCACTCTTTTCCAAGTCCCCCCACACCCCCAGTCCCCGTCCTTCGTCAGGAAGGTGACATTCCAGGTCTCAGCTCTGCATCTGCCCCGGGGTCTGGCTCCCACCGCTGCCCAGGATCTGGGTAAAGCCCAGCTCCCTGCTCTGAATGTCAACCCCTCCTGATTTCTAGTCAGGACACGTCCAAATTAAAGGAGCTTATCTCAAAGCCCTAAGGCTGATCTGGCCTGGTGTTCACTTCCTTTCCCTGTCATCAGGCCTCTGGGCGGGCTCCCTGGGCAGGCGGCAGGGGGTGACGAGGAGGTCAGGCCAGGGCCCCGGTGAGAGACGATGCCCTGCACCTGTGCCACCTTGGTCGGGGGGCGGGGGGAGATTCAGATCAAACAAATTAGTAAGACTTTCAAGCAGAGATCAGCGAGCACGGGGGCTTGAGGCGGGGGTGGAAGGAATCCCATTTGCCTAGATTTTTGCCTCCCAAGTAAACTAGAACCTGATCTTGGGCAGGCCCGGGTGCTGCACTGGGGTTCACAGCTGTGGGTTCCTCTAGGGGCGAAATAGGTAGGAGGGTGACTGCTGCAACAATGAAGAAAGGCCCAGTGTTTACCCTGCCCCTGTTGTGATTCAGAAATATCACCCTGGACCATGTGAGGACTTTAAGAGGAAAAAAGGAAGGAAGGAAGGAAGAGAGAGAGAAAGAAACAAAGAAAGAAAGAGAGAGAGAGAGAGAGAAAGAGAGAAGGAGGGAGGGAGGGAGGAAGGAAGGAAGGAAGGAAGAAAGGAAGGGAGGAAGAAAGAGAAAGAGAAGGAAGGAAAGGGAGAGAGGGCAAAGAAGGAAAGGAGGAGAAAAAGAGGGAGGGAAGGAGGGAAAATCCAGGACCGTAAGAAGTGACCAGAAAAAGAAAAAGAGAAAGGAAGTAAGGAAAAAAAAGAGGGGCAGAACAGATGCAGAGAACTAGATTCACTGCATACTTAATGTGACGGGCATTTTACTATTCCTGTTACTTTTCCTCTTCTTCTTCCTCCTCCTCCTCCATCTCAGGCCAGGAGAGTGAGGCCCAAAGAGGCCACTTGGCGTCAGAGTGCCCTGGGCTGCAGTGCCCACTACCAGCTTAGTGACCACAGGTAGGCCATTTCAGGCCTCTGGCCCTCAGCTTCCTCATCTCTAAGACGGGGCAATATTAACTACTCTGCAGAGCTGTTGAGTCGATGAGCTAATAGACCTAATGCCTACCACATGTCTCACCTTCAAAACATGGTAGTTATTAGCATGATTACTGCTAAGTGAGTTGCTGGAGACCACACAGTGAGTGAAGAGCCAGTTTCGACTCCGGTCCGCTGAGTCCAGAGCACACACATTTCACCACACAGGACTGACTCACAGACAAACCCAGGAAAGTAGCACCTGAACTGTAAACCCTCTCTCCCATAGGCAGATATTTGCACACAGGGAGTGGACACCCATAGTTTTTGCCTGCCCGGCAACCATTCCATTTCATTCTAGAAATGGCTTCCACCGCTTTCTCAGACTGTGAGGTTCTCAGTCTATGAGATATTCACGATGGGAGAGATTGCTTTCTAATGAAGTTGTTATGCTGGGCGAATGTAAGCCCAGAGCTACTGGGAAGATTCTTGGGCACCTCATGGGCCCATGAAGGCAAAGTTGAGAGACACAGAATAACATTATCATTTGGGCACCTGGATACAGCTGTGCCTGAAGCCATCCCCTGAATTTCTCCCCCTCTAGCTGATCTGAACCCAGTTCAACCAAGAGTCCCTGACTGACTAATGCAAGGCTTGTCTGTTGCTAAGGCCCATGTACCTTCAACCATACCAGATTGACTCAAAAGTGTACAGATGAAAGAGGAAAAAGGCAACACAAATAAAAACTTTCTCTTTCATCTTATGTTCACACATAGCACATCTGCTAATGGTTGCTAGATGAGTGTACAAACGTGTCCAAGAAAGTCCCTTCATATTACCACTTATTAATAACTTAGTTACCTGCATAAACATCATGATTCTTTGTGTCAATACCATAGTTGTCTGCATGAAACCTGTGTCAATTCCAGGAAAATATATCAAGCCCCCTTTCCAGGCCCGCTTTGAGAAAATAGGTCGGTGGAAGCTAAGTTAAGAATATATATTTTTCTGCTCGCAGTCTGGGATTGTCCTTGCAGTTGAACTCCTCCAAAGTAAGCATCATTCAGCAAATATTTACTGTCCCCTTCCGTGTGCCACTCTCCTAAGTTGTCTTAATCAGGATAATCAAGATAAGTAGAAGCATTCCACCACTTCTTAGATAGTTAGCATTCCACCAAACAGAAAACAAGCTCTCTCTGCTCCCTTCCCAAGGATATACGTCTTCCCTCTTTTACTTATAGACCATGACTTGGCAGTCGGGGTCTTGACCTCGGAGCTGGCTTTAATTACCGGAGGCTTTATGTGCCCATCTGCTGGGGTGTTGAAGCACTGAGTCATGAAGAGGAATGTCTCCCACTGCACATCACACTGGAGCAGCTCGACTTCCAGCTAAGCTGGCTGGTGACCTGGCCACCCATGAGGGGAGAAGATCAGAGATGTGGGAGGTGAGGGGCCCTCTTGACGCAGACCGTCACCCCATGATGACCTCACCTGCCAAGCCAGTGACTCACCCCTGCTTCTGTCCCGTCCCAGCCAGATCTTGCTCATTTGGAACACCTGAGGGGAATACCAGTCTCCTGTATTTAGCGAAAACACACGATGGTGAGCTATTTTTAAAGGTGTGACGTTTTCTTACTTTCAAGTGGAGGTAGCAACCCTTGCAAAGCTAAGAAATGGGCCTGGGTTTAAGCCACTCCTGCTTTAATAAACACGTGAGAATTCTCTTTTGAAAAGAAGAAGTCACCTAAGAATGGGGAGTGTTAAGCAGGTTTCCTTTTTTTAAACAATTTTTTTCCTTGTGATAAAAAATACATAACATGAAATTTATCATTTTAATCATTTTTAAGCGTACAATTCAGGGGCATTAAGTACATTCACAATGTTGTGCAACTATCATCATCATCCATTTCTAGAACTTGTTCACCGTCCCAAATAAAAGCTCTATACCCATGAAACAGTAAGTCCCCATTCCCTCCTCCCCTCAGCCCCTGATAACCTCTGTATCTTTGTATTTCTACTAATGTGTCTACTGTACCTCATATAAGTGGAATCATGCAAAATTTGTCCTTTGTGACTGGATTATTTCACTTAGCATAATGTCCTCAGGGTTCACCCATGTTGTCACCTGCGTCAGACGTTCATTCCTCTTTAAGGTTGAATAATAGTCCATTGTATGTATATACTACATTTTACTTATCCATCTGTTAATGGGCATTTGTATTGCTTCCACTTTTTGTCTCTCGTGAGTGGTTTACTTTCGTGTCCTAAATTTAAAGACTACTTGTTTTCTTTAGTAGTTAAAAAGTCTTCTCAGCAAAGCCCCTCAGAGTTCACCTGTAAACTGGAGCTAAGGTGACCGGTTCTGACTACTTCTCAGGAGTGTCGTGAAGATGCAGTTCCATCCTGGGTAGGAAAGTGTTTCCTAAATTCTAACGTGTCCTACAAAAAGAAGCAGCCGCATAGCACAGGGAGATCAGCTCGGTGCTTTGTGACCACCTAGAGGGGTGGGATAGGGAGGATGGGAGGGAGACGAAAGAGGGAGGGGATATGGGGATATATGTATACGTACAGCTGATTCACTTTGTTATACAGCAGAAACTAACACAACATTGTAAAGCAATTATACTCCAATAAAGATGTTAAAAAAAAATGTCCTCACCTTGTTTATGTTATTTGCTTAGCAATGTTCACCCTGCCCACGGGGATAAAAGGAACCCTACTCTGGCCTGCTTTCAAATTTAAATATATCTTAGATGGAAATGGTCCGAATGAATGAGGTTCTCTTGAGGTGTTTGTATATCCTGTCCTTTCTCCATTCTCTCCTAAGCAGAGTGCGATTATACTGAGTGCCTACTATGGATCAGCACACGGTTCTGTTAATTACTAAGTATTAATCTACCAGCTGTGGGATATGGACAAGTTACTTCACCTCTTTGTGTCTCAGTTTCCTTGACTGCAAAGTGGGGACCAAAGTAATAGAACTGACTTCAGAGAGTTGTTGTATCAAATGTGGTAATGATTGTAGAGGAGGCCTGGCATATAGTGGGTATTCAGTCAATGGTAGCTGTGTTTATATTACTATTATATAATTCTTATTCTTTCTTCAGGATTATTTTTGTCGTGACCTTCTCAGTTATTATGTACACATAAAGATTAAATGCATGGTCTCAGTGCAGTAAAAATGCATCAGTTCCAGAGACTAAAGGTCATAGCCACCATTTTAACTGATGTTTTGAGAGGCTGCTTGGTGATGGTTAAGATCTCTGGTTTAGGGCTCAGATCTGATTTCACTTCCAAGCTGGTCTCAGATTGACTGGATAATCTGAGTTCCCTTTTCTAGAATGGGACAAGACCTACCTACCCCCTAAGGTTGTAGGGAAGATTGAGTTCACCTCTGTGCATGGTTGAAAGTGTTAAAGGCACGCTGGCTAGCATTATTATTACAATCACCCCCCCACTCTCTTTGCCTGGCACATTCTAAGTGCTCAATACAAGTTTGCCAAGGCGAATTAAAACAAACATTCCTTCACTGAAAGTGGCTAAAGCCAGAGAACCTTTTGAAGACAATCATAAGAAAATGCTCCATGGAAAGAAAGGTAAGAAAAAAAGCAAAACCTTAGAGGATTGAAAGTCAGTTCTGCCTGGTACGTTCTGTCTTAGGGCTCTTCTTTGGGCTTCGATTCCCGCCCCTTTCCCCCTCCCCTCCCCCCAAGGTTGTTTCTAAGACGCTTGGCGAGAGTGCTTTGAGATCTTGATAATCCTGTAGAATGAGGAAAGTGGCCCAACAGGGCTCCCCCAGGGGAGAATCCGGGACATGCGGCCCCGTCTCCTCGGGCAGGCATCCTAGAGCCAGTGGTTTCCTGAGTGGGCCGAGCTCCGGGTCACTTCTCGAGGGCTGGTTGGCCTCACCAAGGCTGCCAGGATGCTGTCGTCTCCATGACAACAGAGTGCGGGCGAGGAGACGCAGCGAGCGAGTGGTGTCATCCTCGGAAACCAAAAGCCCCCGCCCCCACACGGGCCGGGCCCCTGGCCGCAGGCGGTGGAATTCTTCTGGGAAGGCAGCTGACGTCGCGGGCGGCCCCTGCCCCGGCCCTGGCAGCGCTGATGCAAGCGCGGCCCCGCGCCCGCAGGCAGGCAGCCCCGGGGGAGAGCTGGCGCAGCGCTCCGTCTTGTTCCCTTCCGGCCGCCCCGCCCGGTTTTCCCAGTGAGGAGTCAACAGCTCCTGGGTGGTTCCTCACCGACAGGCCCAGTGGGGGAAAAAAAATGTGTCTTTGCCCAAACCAGTTCCTCCCCTCTGCTCTTCCGAGACTTCTCGGCAGAATCCGAGCATCCCAACCTGGGCACGTTTGTAGCGATGTGAAGGGCTCTCGCGGCTCGCAGCCGCTCCCCGGGGATGGCCCAGGTTGCCCGAGATACCTGGTGCCAGCTGGTGCCAAGGAAACCGCCCGGATCACGAGGGAACCTTATGTCTGTGTGGCGAGGCGCCGAAGGGCCTCCGGGGTGGAGGTGGTCCAGCCGGGGCTGGTCTCCATCGCCCTCTGCTGGGCAAACAAGAGGGTTGCTCTAAAGTTCACGCTGGGACCTCCCGGATACTGGGGCGGGGCGCGGGGGCTGCAATGTTAGAGACCACCCTCCTCACACAACACAGAGGACAAGGGACCTGTCGTTAGTTTTGCAGCTACTCTAGGACCAAGTCGGGACCAGAAGTTGCACTGACACCTTCACTGCACAATCTCTATGCTGTTGAAAGTGAGAACGTCTTCCCGTAAGGACTCCTTATCATTGAGATCACGTTTTACACGCCACCCCACTGCGAGGCCTTCCTCCGTCGCTAGATCACATCACATCACCAGTTCTAAGTGTGGTCCGGGACCGACCCTCTGTGTGTGTGTGTGGGGGGGGGAGGGGTACCCGAAGTCAAAACTATTTTTATAACAGTACTAAGGGGGTATTTGCCTTTTTCACTATTTCTCTCCCATAAGTGTGGTGGAGTTTTCCAAAGTCCCCATGACATGTGATGCTGCAAAAAACTGAATGCAGGAGCCAATGTGAGAATCCAGACGTCTTCTATTAAGGCAGACATTTAAAGAGATCGGCAAACGTGTGTAACTATGTCACTCTTCTTATTCATTCGTTTGGTTTTAGAAAATATAGCTACTTTCATAAAATATATGTTAATAGGTAACGTTTATCATTTTAAAGTGAATTAACAATATTTTAAAAAATTATTAGTTTTAGTTTCTAATAGGGCAAATACTGATACATATAACCCACATAAACAAAGCTCATTAGGGTCCTCAACACTCTTTAAGGGTATAATTGGGTCCTGAGACCAAAAATTTCGAGAACAGCTGCTCTGTGTTAAGGAGCCCCTTCCCAGTCACCCTCTCTTTTATTTACTTCACAGTCCTTTTCACTAAAGAAATTATCTTGTTTTCTTTATTGATGAATCAGCTGGAGATCTTGTTCAAATGCAGATGTGGATTCCGAAGGTCTGGGGTGGGGCTCAGAGTGTGCATTTCTAACAAGCTCCCAAGTGCTGCCGATTCTACTGGCCCAGGGACCACACTTTGAGAAGCACTTCTCTAGGGTTTGCTCTGTCCTTTCAGATGGTGCTTACTGGGGACTCCTTCAGTGAAAACAAATCAGGTGGTTGTTCAATGTCAGCAGTGAGAGAGAAAGTTTACACAGGACCGCGTCCTGTCTGCCTGGGGCTAAAGGCCCTTGGAAGGAATTGAGGGTCAGCTAATTTGCAAATTGGGAGAGGCACAAGAAAATGGTGTCAGAGCTTAAAAGGAACTTGAGCTGCCTTTGCAAATATGCATTGAACTTCAAACAGTAAACGAAAGAGCAATTCAGTTAAGGAGCATTAAATCAGATTATGCTAGGGACTACACTGCGGAAAGCTACTCATAAAACAGAAATTACGCTTCTTCAGCTCCAGTTCTGGAATCAGCTAGAATCATCTCCAAATCTCAAAGCACATGGTAGAGAGTTGAATAATGGGAATTTCAGTTGTCATGAAAAAAACCTGTACTCTGAGAGGGGGAAATATTCTAAATATGCCATGTAACATTTTTGCATTGGGGTGGAAAATATGCTGAAAACCAAACTGCATGTAACTGTTTCTGGTATCTAATTTGGGGTGGTAGTATAATTTACATCAGTGGAAAAATGAATCTCTGTAACTGGGTCTTTCCACTTAGAGAAGGGAAGAAAGAAGACTGACGTAAAACCTCTGCCAGTTGGGTGACAGGGCCAGTGCAGGGATTACAGCCTCAAATTCTTCCAGAGGCCAGACGAGTCGCGCAAACGTGGATTCCGGCACAGAGTAACGAACGGTCTGGCCTGGCTACAGGGGCTGCCATGCCTCTACTTTGGCCTCTTGCTGCTGTGTTTGACCCAGGGGCCTGTGTTATCCAATCTTCTCATTTTTTAGAGAGAACCCAGAAACCAGGGTTTTATGTGAAATGTATCTTTTTTTTTTTTTTAATGTCAGGAAGAAAATAAAATTAAGCACACCATCGAGCAAGTTTTTGTGCTAGGCAAACAAAGCAAATCTTCCCAGCAAATCTTTTCCAGAAGCAAATCTTCTCATTTATCTTCCCTGCTCTGAGATAAATGAGGCAGGGGCCAGGTTTAGGGGGGCCTTTCTATGGCTGAGCACTGGTCTTCAGATCGTACCTGACTGGGGGTGGAGGGTAAAGTGCTTTGCTTAATCAAATGAGATTTCAGTATCATTGTGAGAAAGGAGCAGCTCAGAGAGAGGGGAGTCTTGGGAAACAGAGGAGCAGAAAATGTGAGGGGGAGAAAAAAGGGAGAAGTTGTGTGTGTGAGCTGGGGCAGGGGCAAGGGGAGGGGGGAGGGTTGTACCTCTGTTGGGTGAGGGAGTTTTTAGAGGGGCAGGGATGGGGACTTGAGGAAAGGAGGCTGGGTTCCTTTCAGGGGCTTTCAGTCACTTTCATGTCTAAGGAGCAGGCAAGACCCCAGCAAGTACCCTTTTTAGGGGGCTGAACCATTTTGGGATTGGCCCCTGGTGCCACTGTTTGCCTTATCTGCAATTTGGGTGAAATCATTTCGCTTCTCTGGGCCTCAGCTTCCTTTTTTTTTTTTTTTTTTACACCTTTATTGGAGTATAATTGCTTTCCATTGTTGTGTTAGTTTCTGCCGTATAACAAAGTGAATCAGCTATATGTATACATACGGCCCCATATCCCCTCCCTCTTGAGCCTCCCTCCCACCCTCCCTATCCCACCCCTCTAGGTGGTCAATGGTTCTGATGAACCTAGTGGCAGGATAGGAATAAAGATGCAGATGTAGAGAGGACACGGGGGCCAGGGGAGGGGGAAGGGGAAGCTGGGAAGAAGTCAGCTTCCTTTAAAACGGGTAATAATTACATCTGTGTCACTCCTCGCTGGGTTCCTGCAAGGGGCAACTAATGCTATGTGAGCAACGCTTGGTAAAAAGGAGAGAACCAGATAAATGTGAGGTTTTGGCTGAAGGTTGATACCCAGCTGATCTGAATAACAATACCAGTGCAATAATAATCATCACAATGATAATAACAGTAATAGCACACCTACTATGTGCTGGTTCCCTACTGTGTGCTGGTTCCCTACTGAGCACATCCCAGGCATTATCTGATTGAAACTACCTAACAATGACCAAATATCACTACCTCCATTACACAGAGAAGAAATTAGAGGTTCAGAAAGATAATGTAACCTGCTCAAGGTAACTTAGCTGGCAACTGGTAGAACCAGGTCTGAATGACTCTAAATATTATATTCTTAACCACTTATGTGACATGCTGTTTCAGTAATCACTCTTAACATTACGCTTGCCTGCATACTGGAGAATATTAATCGTGTGGTTTTTTTCTTAATAATATGTTAGTATATAGAAGTAGTGCTTGTTCACTAGGTTTTGAAAAAATCATTCTGGTCCTTCATTCAAACACATATCTAATGAATACCTACCATGTACCAGGTTTGGTGCTCTGTATTAGGAACACCTCCAGGAACAGAATACAGACAGCCTCTTGCCTTCATGGAACTTACAAGGTAAGAGTAGAGAAAAAGTATTAAACGATTACAGTACCAGGTGCCAAAGGGAAGTGCTTTGGTCTGAGGAAGGAGGGGACATCTTAGGTGAGACCTAAAGAATCAAGAGGAGTCAGCCAAGGAAAGATGGGGGAGGGTGAGACAGTTTTCCACCAGGCGGAGGGAGCACAGAGCAAGACAGGGGGTAAGAGACTGAATGAGGCCAGGAAGGAAATGAGAGAGCTACTCTTTGCCCAGCGTGGAGGGTTAAGGGGTGGGTGGTGAGAAATGATGCTGAGGAAAGGGTCATGGGTCAGATCACACAGGACCTTGTGAGTCACGCTATCATATATAAATATATCTGTATACCTATGTACATATGTATATATATGTTTTATTTTTTTCCTTAAAAACCAAACCAGAACCATGCCCAATACTGCTTTTTAAGCTTTACTGAGATATAATTGATGCACAATAGACCCCACGCATTTAAAGTATACAGCTTGATGAGTTTTGACGTTCATATACACCTAGGAAACCATCACCACAATCGAGAGAATGAATTCCATCATCCTCCAAAGTTACTCATGCCTTTAAATTCCCTCCCTCCTGCCTCACCCCCCCGCCAGCCACTGGCAACCACTGACCCGCTTCCTGTTACTGTCAGTTTGTATTTTCTAGAATTTCATCAATTCAATGTATCATGTCAGTGAAATCATACAGTGTGTACACGCTTATCTGACTTCTTTTACTCGGCATGATTCCTGTGAGATTCGTCCATGTAACTATGCTTTGTTCCTTTTCATGGCTGAATAGTATCCTACACTGTTTTCAAATCTGCTTTTATCACTTACTATATCAATATAGCTGGGCTCTAGGTCAGATTGGCAGAGTTCAAGTATCAGCCATGCCATTTACAAATGGGTGACTTTGAGCCAGAATCCTCAGTATGTTACCCAGTTTCCTCAGACCCCAGTGACCGTGTCTGTTAAACCAGGATCACAGAAGTGCCTGCCTGGAAGGCACGCTGCGGGTACTGTACGAGATGCTGTGTGTGTGCCTGTGCCTATAGCAACTGCTCAGTGACAGTCGTCAGGAGTATTATTCCTGTTACGGTTCACAGCTGGCACATTGAGAAAATATCAGACGCAGCCGTGGAACACCGACCCTAAAGCTAGAAAGCAGGAAACAGAGGCCAAGTTCCCTTTCTGGTGACACCACAGGCTCCAAGGTGGACAAAACTGGTTCTTGCACCTCTTTGCTCCCCAGACCCTCTTCCTCCAGCACAGTGACACCCAGAAGTGGGGTTCTGTTGGGAAAGAGCTTAATTAAAGAGACTTGACGGGCAAGAAAAAAGGGAAGCTGGGTTAACTGTAATCAATTTGGTCACGCAGACAGTCATGCTTCATCATTCCAGCCCCAGAGACCCACGTCTTCCTTGATTGCTTGCTCAAATAACAGATTAAATCATCTCTGACACGCAATGACTGTGTTGTGTTTAAAAACAAGCTTCTCCAAGGCTTACCTACAAAGAAGTGTCTGCCTTGTGTCCCGACCACAGTGATATAAAGTCTGCAAAAAAGTATCTGCATCGATGCCATCCTTCCATTGCTGCATCTTATCATCTTCCAGGGCTAGGTGGTCAGTAGCAGAGAGGGCTATGCCTTCTAACAGAAATACACCTAAAGGCCCAGCTTTGGAGTCAGGTGAGATCTGAGTTCAAATCCCAGTCCCACCAAATATTAGCTCTTGACTTTGAGCCAGTTACTTTAATTCCTCTGGGCCTCATATATATATGTTTTTTTTGGCTGTGCCACGCAGCCTGTAGGATCTTAGTTCCCCGACCAGGAGGGGTCAAACCCGCACCCCCTGCAGTGGAAGCTCAGAGTCTTTTTTTTTTTTTTTTTTAAAGGATTTTCTTATTTATTTATTTATTTATTTATTTATTTATTTTTGGCTGTGTTGGGTCTTCGGTTCGTGCGAGGGCTTTCTCCAGTTGCGGCAAGCAGGGGCCACTCTTCATCGCGGTGCGGGGACCGCTCTTCATCGCGGTGCGCGGGCCTTTCTCTATCGCGGCCCCTCCCGTCACGGGGCACAGGCTCCAGACGCGCAGGCTCAGCAATTGTGGCTCACGGGCCCAGCTGCTCCGTGGCATGTGGGATCTTCCCAGACCAGGGCTCGAACCCGTGTCCCCTGCATTAGCAGGCAGATTCTCAACCACTGCGCCACCAGGGAAGCCCCGAAGCTCAGAGTCTTAACCACTGGACCTCCAGGGAAGTCCCTGGGCCTCATCTTTTAAATGGGGATAAAAATCATCGCTAAATTTATGGGTTCGTTGTGAGGGCTAAAAGAGAAAGGAGAAGGGGTGTGTATGGACCTAAGCAGAGTCCCCCAGCCTGGGCAAAATGGTACCCATAGGAAGTAGGGGGTTGTCAGAAACCTCTATGTGTTTGTGTTTCTTTTTTTCCTTCTTTCTTTCTTTTTTTTTTTTTTTTTTTTTTAAATAAACACTTTCTCTAACTGTAAGCCTCTGTCTTTCTGTCCCTCCTTAAATCACACCTTGTACAGCAGTCTGCCTATTTTAGGCATCTCACCAGCTGGACGTGAGTTCCCATGAGGAGGAAACTGAGTGTATATAAGCTGGGAACTAAGTGGGACAGGAAAATTGTCTTCAGGAAGGGCAGCCATCAGAAAGGTGTATTTATTTAGCTCCGTTTCACCCCCAAGGACTCAGACCCGTGGCGGGGGCGGCGGGGGGGGGGCGGTGTTACCACGAGGCAGATGAGGAACTATGTTGCTCTCAGAAAAGTCTGCAAAGGAAGTGGACTGCCTCGTGGCTTGGTCAGCTGCCTGTTGTGAATGCGTCCAACTGAGGCTTGTTGACCAAGTGTCAAAGATGTGGTCAAGGTGATTCCTGATGTAGGAAGTTGGACCAGACGTTGACTTTGAGAGGGATGCAGGGGAGGTGGACAGACTCAGGAGGTGGTGGGCAGGGCTGAGGGTTTCCCACGCTCTCACAGCCACGATGGCACTTCCTCTTTTATTTGTGTTATACGTTTGGGTTTCTGAAGATTTGAAAAGAAGATTTTGCTACTTCAAACCAAAGTGTGTTGTTGTATTTTTTTTTTTTTAAAAGCCACTGTCCTGGATGACCTTTGAGGCCTCTTTGAATTTTAGGGCTCTAAGTCGATGATTCAGAATTGCCTGTGACCCCGACAACTGCACAGTTTGTCACAGCTCTTTTGGTTGCAAGTGTCAAAACTCCCCTCCACTTGGCTACAGCAAGACAGGGAATGAGTGACTCGAGAAGCTTGCAGGGCTGTGCGGGTAGTTCGCAGAACTGTAAAAGAGAGCTGTGACAACAGCGGCCTGAGGGACTAGGGCCTGCGACTCCTTGCTGCCCAAGGGCTGGCTCTGTTCATCGGACTCTTGGCTCTCATTCCTGCCTGCCTGTCGGCTGCCATGAGCATGGCTGGCAGCAGCCTCAGCCATGGGAAAGAGAGAACCCCTGGTTCACAGCATCTGTGTATTGATCTCAGGCAAGGATTCTAATTGGCCCCTTTAAATCAATAGCCCAGGGACTTCCTTTGTGGCGCAGTGATTAAGACTCGACGCTCCCAATGCAGAGGGCCCAGATTGGATCCCTGGTCAGGGAACTAGATCCCACATGCATGCCACAACTAAGAGTTCTCATGCCACAGCTAAGGAGTCTGTGGGCTGCAACTAAGGAGCCCACCCGCCACAAGTAAGACCCAGCGCAACCAAATAAATAAATAGCCCGTCCCTTGATGGAGATGGAGTGCTAGGATTGGCCAGGCCTGTGTTACGTGGTCCTCCCTCTAGCCAGGGCAGGTATGAGCCTTACCAGACTAAAGGTGACAAAAAGCGGTGGCTCCTTTGAGAAAATGTGTATGGGAAAAAAAAAAAGAAAGAAAAGAAAACGTGTACTGAAAACTTCAGCAAAAGTCTTTGGATTCCCCCTTGGAGAAGGGAGTTCCAGTGAAGAGTTCCTATTTACTGGGTATTGATTTGAGGTCATAGGTCATACACAATGAATTGCATGCTTTATAATGCATTACATAATATATTACATGCATTATCTTTTAAAATTGTCACCACAGGGACTTCGCTGGCGGTCCAGTGGTTAAGATTCCGTGCTTCCAATTCAAGGGGCTCGGGTTTGATCCCAGGTCGGGGAACTAAGATCCCACGTGCCACGCAGCGCGGCCAAAAAAACCAAAATTGTCACAACAATGATCTGAGGTGGACTTTTATTGTCATTTTGCAGATGAGAAACTTGAGGCCCAAAGATGTTCATTAACTTTCCCAAGAGTACACAGCTAGAAATAAGAGCTGGGTCTGGCTTAGCATCCGTGTAGGCCTGCGGGTTTTTTGGGGGGTTTTTTGTTTTTTGTTTTTAATTGAATATTTATTTATTTATTTATTTTTTGGCTGCGTTGGGTCGTCGTTGCTGTGTGCGGGCTTTCTCTAGTTGCGGCGAGCGGGGGCTACTCTTCGTTGCGTTGCGTGGGCTTCTCTGGTTGCAGAGCACGGGCTCTAGGCGCACAGGCTTCAGTAGTTGCAGCACGTGGGCTCAGTAGCTGTGGCATGCAGGGTCTAGAAAGCAGGCTCAGTAGCTGTAGCACACAAGCTTAGTTGAACCGCGGCATGTGGGATCTTCCCAGACCAGGGCTCCAACTCGTGTCCCCTGCATTGGCAGGTGGATTCTTAACAGTGGACCACTGGGGAAGTCCAGGCCTGCGTTTTGAGCTCCCCTTCACCTCAGATGATGCAGAAGTTGAGGAAGTGGGTAACAGAGTTTGGATACAAATGGAACAGGGTTCTTCCAACACAAATGCTGAGAGCAGGACTCATGTTCTGAGGCTGGTGAAAAAGAACACAGGACAGGGAGACAAGGGACCTGAATTTGAGGTCCAGCTCTGCCTCTGCTACTGATTAGCTGGAGCCAGAAGAGTCTTTTATTCCTTCCCCACCCCCCCCCCCTTAACAATTTAGAAGTCTTTCCAATTCAAATCGTTCATTTATTTATTTATTTTGGCCACGCCGCGAGGCTTGCGGGATCTTTGTTCCCCAACCAGGAATCGAACCCGTGCCCCCTGCAGTGGAAGCCCAGGGTCCTAAACAGTGGACCGCCGGAGAACTCCCCAGAAGAGTCTTTTAAAAATGCAGATCCGACCGTGTCATTCTGCTGTTCCCTATTCTCTGGAGACACCCAAATCTCTCACTGAGATCAACAAGCTCTGGCTTGTCTGCCTTCCCCCCTGGTGCTGCTCTGGGCCTCTGGCCCCTCATGACTCTGACAGTTTCTTACAGGTTTTAGGGTTTTTGCAAATGCATCCCCTGAACTTGTAATACCCGTTCCCTGCCCCGATTTTGAACCAGCACCTTCTTTTTCCTTCCGGTTGTGGCTTTTACCCATCACCTCTTGGATGGAGGTCTCCCTGATTGCCAATAGGTCAGAGTCCTCTGATAAACATCCTCACTTACAGCTTACACTTACTTCTTTTTTTAAAAAATTAAAAAAAAATTTTTATTAAAGTATAGTTGATTTACAATGTTGTGGTTATTTACTGCTGTACGGCAAAGTGATTCAGTTATTCATATATACATCCTTTTTTTAAAATGTTCTTTTCCATCATGGCTTATCATAGGATATTGAATACGGTTCTCTGTGCTATATGGTAGGACCTTGTTGTTTATCCATTCCATATACAAAAGCCTACATCTGCTAACCCCAAGCTCCCACTCCATCCCTCCCCCAAGCTCCTCCCCTTTGGCAACCACCAGTCTGTTCTCTATGTCTGTGATTCTGTTTCTGTTTCATAGATAAGTTCATTTGTGTCATATTTTAGATTCCACATGTAAGTGATATCATATGGTATTTGTCCTTGCCTTTCTGACTTACTTCACTTAGTATGAGAATCTCTAGTTGCATGTTTACCTTAACTTCTAAACACTTACACTTATTTCTCCGTCAGGGCACCTCTCTCAATGACAATGAACGATATTCCTCTGGCTGGCCCCCTGGGTTGTAAGCTCCATGAAGGGGCGGCCACCATCGCTGCCTCGTTCATCTGTATCCACAGACCTGGCGCGATGCTTGGTACACAGTGATAGCCCACTCAGGATTTATTGAAAGGCTCAGTGAAAGTCGGAGCACCCACTCCAGGCCTCCTCTTCCCGGTTGTAAATGTCAGATTGTGGAGGTGTCAAATTCCAAGACTTCAAGAACACCTGGGTAAAGAGGGGGCTCATGTCAGTGGGTGGAAATCGGTTGAATCTCAGAGGGTGTTGCATTCTATTTGAAGCCTGTGAAAGAAAAGGCTAGCTGGGGCCATCTGGCCTGGTAACAGGTGGACTCAGAAATGAAGAGGAGAAGTTCGCTGAGAAAGCAGCCCTGCCTGTAAAAAACTCACACTCCTTCCCGGAAGAAAGGCTGTCACTTGGTTCCTCTCTCTGCCTCTGACATATGCTTCAAGCCCTCGCTCCTAAATGTGGTTGATATTCAGAGTTTGCTGCCATGTGAGGAGAGCTGCTGTGAGAACTGAAAACGGCTTCTAGGAGAGCAATTAGCAGAAGGAAGGATTCGGTGTTGCCTTCAGGCCTGAAGCCTTGCACGTGTGGCAGTGGTTCAACTCTGGACACTGGGGGCTCAGAGCAAGACAGCGGTGCCAGTTGTATGCGGAGAAATGGGGTCTCCCGAGGTTTTGACCTTAACAAAGAGCCTGGGTGTGCTGGACGGGAGTGGTTGTCTTGGCTTGCCAGGCACACAGACTCTGGAGCTGAGCTGCGTTCGAACCCCGCCTCTGCTCCTCACCAGCTATGCAATCTTGGGCAAGTTTCTCAACCTCTTTGGGCCTCAGTTTCCACATCTGTGAAATGGGGATAGTGATAGCATCTGCTTCTTAGCATTGCAGTGAGGATTAAACGAGTTAATTTGTGTAAAGTTCTCATGGCTCCTGGCCCATAAATGTTTCCAATATTATGTTTTGAGAAAATCTCCTCAATGCTTAGGCTGATATCAGGCGACTGGAGTAGTGTTTGTCACAGAGTGGTCCATGGGCCGCCTGCATCAGAATCACTTGGGCCAGAGACGATGTTCAAAATATTTAACCCCAGAAAAGGTGAGGAACTCCCCAAGTCAGAACTGACAGCAGTTACAATTGGAGAGGCCCATCCTATGCCAGGCATCAACCCAGCGACCCTGTGGTTTCTGAACCATGCGGATCTGGGAAAGATCGGGGTAACTGAGGTGGCAGGGGACACTCAGATGTGGTCAGTGACCATCCTGCTTTTCCCAGGATGTGGAATTTTCATTGTTGAAACCGAGACATTCCTAGGCAAGCCTAGGACAGTTGGTCACCTACACTCAGGTCCTTTGGGGGCAATGTCTGCTTACCAAGTGGTTTAGAAATATGTCAGTGTTTTAACAACCAGTGGGGCCACACCAGTGCCTACTGGAGGAATGTCAGCCCTGCCTGGGGCCTTATGAAAATGCAGATTCTGGGCCCAACTCCAGACAAGTTGAATAGAATCTCCAGAGCCAGGAAATCTGCATTTTTCAGTGTGCCCTCCAGGTGAGTCTGGTGGTTGTGTGTGTGTTGCTTTATGTCCAGGGCTAGCACAAGTAAGTGCTCAGTAAATATTTCTTTGAAGAATGGATACATGTCCTAGGGTCGTGAGAAGACTCCAGTGTGATAGGGCTTGGGCTTTGTACCTGGACTAAACTCAAATCCTAGTTCTTTTCTTTATCAGTTGGCCGATCTTGGGTGAGTTAATTGACCTCTCGGAGATCCAGTTTCCTTACCCAGAAAAGGACATAATCATAGTACTACCTTATACAGATGTGTGTTAACCAAAATAATATACATAAGGTAATTAGCCACAGTGCCTGGAATAGAGTAGGTGCTGAGCAGAAAGTAGCTATCACTCTTGCTGTTGTTACTATTAATAATTCTCTTTTCTTTAATTCAGCAAACAATTGCTGAGCTAGGTCTCAGGCACAGTGCCGGACACTGGGGTTTCCAAGATGAGTAAGAAATGGGAATTCCCTGGCAGTCCAGTGGTTAGGACTCTATGCTCTCACTGCCGAGGGCCTGGGTTCGATCCCTGGTCAGGGAACTAAAATCCCATACGCTGCATGGCGCGGCCAAAAAGGAAAAGAAAAGAAAAGAAAAGAAAAGAAAAGAAATGCCTTGCACCTTAGAAACACATATAAGCAAACGTGCCAGACACAGCAGTAATGTGGCATCTTGCATACATACTGTTGGTGCCCCACGTGCCTAGTCACCGAGCCAGGAATCAGGAAAAGGGACAGGTGACATTTAAGGTTTGGGAATGCCTGGAATTTGAAAAATGTAAGCACTTTCAGTGACGATGTAGCCATGGGAAAGGGCATGCCTTATCAGGAAAGGGCTTGCAGTTCAGGGTGCCTAGAAGCTACAACTCATGGTGGAAGGACAGGCGGGTGGCATGATGTTCATGGAAACGGCCAAGCCAATCCCGGACTATGGGCACCATGCTTGTGGGAAAATGAGAACCAGACTAAATGTCTACATGAGCATTTGGTTGAGTGACTTGGAGTCCACCCATGTCTTAGAATGCACTGCAGTTCTTAAAAATGAAGTGATAGGTTTAAGATGGGGAAAGATCTTCAAGATATATTTTTGAGCAAACAAAGCAAGATACAAAAGAGTATGATCCTGTTTTTTTGGTATTAAAATAATAAAAATGACTACCTTCATTCAGTTCTAGCCCCATCATTTATTAGCTGCGTAATCTTGAGCAAGATTCTTAACTTTGATGTGTCTCAGTTTCCCAAACTATAAAATCAGGGTAATGAAAGTCACTTCGCCAGTGAGTTATTGTGAAGATAAAAGAAATAATGACCCACATAAAGCATTGAGCCTAATTCTTAGCATGGATGATGCTCTCAATAAATAATAGCTACTATTATTATATGTGCAGAGAAAAAAGTCTGGGTCCGTATACATCAGAATAGTAATAATAACTCTCTCTAGGTGATTGAATTATAAATGATTTTAGTTTACTTCCTGCCTGCCTATATATTCTAAATTGCCATAGTGAACATAAATTACTGGCGTAAAAAGAAGAAAGAAAATGGGCTTTGGTGGTTGCCCTGTGCATAAGGTAAGCACATAGTAAATATCTTTACAATAATTGAGTGGACATTCATATGCCCAGGTCATACAGTTTAGGAGACTTTATTCACATCAGAATATAGTTCTTTACTTTTCAAATACTTCAACGAGGTGGGAAAAAATGTAGGACATAAAAACAACAAGTTTGGCCAAATGCTGATACTTTCTGAAGCTGAGTATTGGGTACATGAGGGTTCATTATACCATTCTGTTTTTGTGTATATTTGAAATTTTTTCATACTTAAAAATTAGAGAAAAAATATATAGTTCTTTAATTTACCAAGTATTACCACACTTCAAGTTTTAAAAATAAATGGTTCCCTAAATTCTTTTGGCATTGTTTCATAAATCACTTACTAAGAACTGAAACTTTCAAATTTATAAGCCATTTTCTATTAAAGATTCAAAGATAAAGATCAGGTTTTACATCAATACCAGTTGTATTGGTGAGGACTCTTAGATACAAGTTGCAGATATTCAAATGAAACTGGTTTAAGAAAACAAAGATATATTTTAGCTCTTATAAATAAGAGTCTTTTGGCTTTTTGAGGGGCCCAGATGATTTAATCATGCTTCTCTCTTTCTATACAATAAACGAGATGGCTACCAATGGCCGCAAGGTTGCAATCTGAAAGAAAGAGATCTTTTCCAATGGCTCTGGCAAGAATCCCAGGGAAGCTTCTGATTGATCAAGCCTGGGCCAGGGCGCCACCCTTGGGAGGAGGTTGCAGGCAATGGACTGAGTATGTTTACCATGGAATAGAATGAAGAGTGGAACCCAAAGGGAAAATGGCCAATCAGACCAAAAAACAAATGGTCATTATTCATGAACAGTCAGGTCCCTTATTCATAGAGGAAGGTTCTGTGTAAGATTCTTTGACTTCACTGGGAGAAGAGTGCTACACAAATGCAAGAAATTATGATGTTGCTGACAGATCTGGACCGCCATCCAGGTTCCCGTCTTCCTGGATTATGAAGAGAAAAGAAGCAGAAGCTAACTACTGAAATATTGCCTAGTGATGAGACATTAAGTTTGTGTGTCATACAGTAAATCTAGCTGCTAGTTCTTGTTCTACCACTTATAATCTTCAGGCCCCAGTTAACTTTTTGGTAAAATTAGAGAGTTGGCTTTGATGATTGATAGCATCTTTTTCTCCTCAAAGATGCAATGATCCTGGACACCTCTACACCTAAATAAATTCCGCCAGAATTTTAAAGTAACTCTCATTTGCAGAGACCCATAGTTTTGCAAATAATATTGACCTTCAATGAGGAGTTTCATAGAATGAGTTCTTAGGAAGCAAAGAACATTGTTTGTTTGTTTTTAAGTACTTTATTTTTTATTTTAGGTTTTTTTTTTTTCTGAGTATACAGGTGTATGTTAAGTGGACCAAGAATTTTTGTTTTTGGCCACACCGTGCAGCACTCGGGATCTTAGTTCTCCGACCAGAGATCAAACCCGTGCCCCCTGCAGTGGAAGTGTGAAGTCTTAACCACTTGACCGCCAGGGAAGTCCCGAACATTGTTTATTGATTACCCACTGTGCCAAACCCTTTACGTAGATTATTTCATTTGGCTTTCACAATAATTCTGAGAGGTAGGGGAAATAATGCGCTCCCAGTGATGTCCATGTCCTACTCCCTGGAACCTGTGTATATGTTAGGTTACATGAAAAAGAGGTATTAAGGTTGCAGATGGAATTAAGGTTGCTAATCAGCTGATCTTGAGATGGGAGTTTATCCTGAATTATTCCACGGTAATCACAAAGGTCTTTATATGTCAAAGAGTGAGATGGAAGAGTCAGAATCAGAGAAGATGTGATAACAAAAGCAGAGGTCAGAGTGATGCAATCGCCAGGTTGAAAGACAGAAAAGGGTCATAAACCAAGGAATGCAGGTGGCCTCTAGAAGTAAGAAATGGATTCTCCCCCAAAGCCCCTAGTAGGAGCACAGCCATGCAGACATGCTGATTTTAGCCCAGTGAGACTGATTTTGGACTTCCGGCCTCTACCACTGTAAGATAATAACACATGTGTTGTTTTAAGCCACTCACGTGTGGTAATTTGTTGCAGCAGTCCGGGGAAACAATTACAAGTAGGCACAATAAACCTAATATACTGAGGAGGACACAGTCATAGAACATTTCAGTGATTTGCCCAAGGTTACCCAGCCACTAAAGGGCAGAGCCAGAATTTGAGCTTGAGCATATTTGTCTTTAAAGCCCACACTCTTAACCGCTGCGATGTAATCTTTGAGTACCATGTTTATGATGCAAGGTTGGGCTGTGCAAGCCACAAAGAAGCATAAGAACATAGGGCTTTAATCATTCCTCGGGGAATTTATGAACCTGCAAAGGGTAAAGCAACCCGACAGAATTAATAATTACCTTTTATTGGAATGACTGAGTGCCAGGCACTTCACCTATGTACTCTTTGCACTGTTACCTTTATTGTGAAAAGGAAGGATGTTACCATCTCTTATGGGCTAAATTCTGTCACCCCTTCCCCGCCCCCCAAATTCATATGATGAAGTCCCAAGCCCTGGTACCTGAGAATGTGTCTGCATTTGCACAAGGGCCTTGAAAGAGGTAATTAAGGTAAAATGAGGTCATATGGGTGGGCCTTAAAGCAAAATGACTGATGTCTTTAGAAGGAGAGGAGATGAGGGTACAGACACACACACAGAGGGAAGACCATATCCCCACAGGGAGAAGGTGGCCACTTACAAACCAAGGGGAGAGGCCTCAGAAGAAACCAACCCTGCTGGCACGTTGATCTTGGACTTCCAGCCTCCAGGACTCTGAGAAATGAAAAGTTTGTTGTTTAAGTCACCAGCCCCAGCAAACCAACACACCATTCATAAGTAAAATGGACTTACTGTACATATCATACTAGAAGGCTTGTTTACTTGGGGCTTGAGGGGCTAGTTCTAAACCAGGACAGTGGAATCCAGGAGTGACTTCTCCACTCTAGCCAATCAATTTCCAGCTACTTGAGCAGGTGCAAAGTCTGAGTCTCAACACTCCAGGAGGGTACTGTGACCTCCCTTCCTGTCACCTGAACTTCTCTTTACCCCTCTCCATCTTCCAGACTCCCTGGTCCATTCAGTCTCTTTACTCCCTTTCTTCCACCAAAAGTCTGGTCTTTTCTTTCAGTGAATCTCTATCGTGGCTTCTCTGTTTAGTTCTAATGATGGATGGGGTGTGAATCTTGAAGACAGTGTGGGGAGGGGATAAGAATTCTGTACAGTAGTCTGGCCTTAGAGTGAATTATCTAGAAAGAAATCAGACTTTTCACATCACAAGGATTAAACTTCCATTAGTATATCTCTTATACCTCCCCTTGCCTTCTCTGTCAGAGCCTCTATTCTGTTATTTGAATGCATCAGTTAGATGTGTATCAGTAAGGAAAGACCAGATTGTGCTGCAGTAACAAACATCACCCTCCAATGTCATTGATTTAACACAACCAAATTTATTTCTTATACTACGTGTATAATGTTGGCTGTAGCAACCTTTCTTTTTTTTTTTTTTTTTTTTTTTTTTTTTTTTTTTTTTATAATTTTTTTTTTTTTATTTATTTATTTATTTATTTATTTTTGGCTGTGTTGGGTCTTCGGTTCGTGCGAGGGCTTTCTCCAGTTGCGGCAAGCGGGGGCCACTCTTCATCGCGGTGCGGGGACCGCCCTTCATCGCGGTGCGCGGGCCTTTCTCTATCGCGGCCCCTCCCGTCGCGGGGCACAGGCTCCAGACGCGCAGGCTCAGCAATTGTGGCTCACGGGCCCAGCTGCTCCGTGGCATGTGGGATCTTCCCAGACCAGGGCTCGAACCCGTGTCCCCTGCATTAGCAGGCAGATTCTCAACCACTGCGCCACCAGGGAAGCCCCAACCTTTCTTTATCATAATCACTGGGGAATTCAAGTTGATGGTGGCCTTGTATATTTCCTTGATGGCTCAGACAGGTAAAGAGGATGTGGAAAATCATACTGGCACATACAAGCCTTTGCCTGGAAATGACACACAGCCCTTCTGCTCACATCTCATCCAAAGCAAGCCAAATATTTACATCTTATGTCAAAGGAGGTAAAGAAGTGCGATCTTATCATGGGCACAGAAAGAGACAATACAAATAATTGCAAACAACCCCGATAAGGTTATCAGGGGGTCCGCGTGGGGGTACTTTTGACTGCAAATAACAAAACATCTGCCAGAAGGGGCTAAAACAAGGAGGAGATTTATTATCTTATATAGCAAGGGGCCCAAATACCCCGGAGTTGCTGGCTTGGTTCATTCACTGGCCCAACACCATCACCCAGCACCCAGGTTCCTTCTGGTTTCTGCCCTGCCATTCTCAGCTTATTGCCCTAACCTCATAGGCTGGCTCTCTTCATGGTCCAAAGACGGCTGCCTTCTCTCAGCTATTGCACACAGATGACAACACTCAGAGATAGAAAAGGAAATATATCTGTCTCGTATCCTTTTTCTCAAAACAGTGCAAACCTCCCCAGAGGCTCCCCAGCAGATTTTCCCCATCTCATCACCCGGAATTGTATCATGTGCTCTTGTCTAAACTACCCACTTGGCAGGAGGCCTGAGAAAGCCAGGGCTGGCTTAAATGAAACAAGATTTATTTCCTAGGACTGCCTAGCGGGGCCAGTACTCCTTTTTTTTTTTTTTTTTTTTTTTTGGCCGCACCATGTGGCACGCAGGATCTTAGCTTCCCGACCAGGGATCGAACCCGTCCCCCCTGCAATGGAAGCGCAGGGTCTTAACCACTGGACTGCCAGGGAAATCCAGGGGTTCAGTACTCCCGTCCCCTAAAATAAAGGGCATGGCCACTCAAAGGAGAATGAATCCAGCTGGGATCCTGTTTTTAAGACAGAAGGGGTGTGGAATCATAGTTGGGTAGAAAACTAAGAGTGTCTGCTGCCCAAGGCTCCAGGAATGGAGAAGTGAGTGCGATAAGGTGAGAGGGAAAACCATTCTGCCTTAAGTGTCTGATCTCACTGAATATTCGCATCAAATTTATAACCGAGATTTTCTTGTCCTATCTCACAGATAAGAAATGCGGCATTAGAGAGTCATAGGTTTCTCTGATTCCAAAGTCCTACTTACTCCACTTGGCCTGGCTGTGTATCCAACAAGTACAATTACAGAGCGGAAGGTCAGAATTAATTTTTTTTAAAAGTCCTTTGGGGAAAGCAGAGGAGGAGGCAGTGAATCCCCACTTTCAGTTAATCAAAGATGAGCCCTGCACAAATAAGCTCTCCGTAATCAAACTGGCTAATGGCTGAACTCTCTTACTGACGTCAACCCAAGATCCCTTTTTAACTAGGGACAAATTTTTTATTAGGGCCCTTAAAGAAGTAAAAATTGACATCAGTTTAAAATTCAGCCCTGCCCTCAGCCTTTGCTGATAGACCCACTGATGAATGTCCTAAGAGCCCAAACTTAAGAATCCAGTTGGCCAGGTAGAGAAACAGGGCAGGCAGCTCTTAGGAGGCTCTGGGGAAGAACAGGGCAGGACCCCCCAGTGTGCTGGGCTTGCTTCCGTGTTGGACCCCCTAGCCTGCCCTGAGTTTGCTTGCTCCCTGACTTAAGCCTGGACACTTGACTTCAAACCTCCGGCCAGGTCATAAAGAAGCCCAGGCTCTAGTCCTGCCCATACCTAATAGATAACACTACTCTTTATGGAGGCCCTCCTAAGTGCCAGGCACTGAGTTAAGCACACTGCTTGTACCACTGCACGTAATTCTTACTCCAAACCCTCTGAGGTGGGTGGCTTTTCCAGGGATGCATAAATGGAAGCTCAGGAAAATTAAAAGTGATCTGTCCAAGGTTGCAAAGAAGTGGCCAAGCTGGGCTTTTATCTCAGGTCTGGTTGCAAACTTAATGCTCTGAACTGCTGTATCCTACTTCCTCTGCTTACCTGAAGAGCTTGATTTTATTTTAAAATCCTCTTGAAAAGTTTACCAGGTGGATGTGGATATGACTATCCCATATCAGTTTGGAGAAGTTACACAAAACTTGTCCCAAGTTGCACGGCTAGCTAAATGGTGGAGCCAGAATTTGAACCCAGGGCCGAATGCGTCCCCACACCCAGGGGTCCCTCCATCCGTGAATCGCTTGCCCCCCGTACATGAGCTGGTGATCCCAGCATCACCCACTCCTGAGTGACCTTCCACCCGCTTCTTCATAAGAGAGCAATTGCCATATTTTAAAAATCATGAGAAAAAGGATTATGCTTGACATCACAAGCTGCTCTTGAGATATATACATGTATGAATTTCCCCCTCTTTGAAACAACTGCAAGTTTTCTAAAGGAGTCTTCTGCTGTTAAAAATGCCGCATCCATTTCCCCAAGGCCTCTTCAGGTCGGCATATTTAAAGAAGACTTGAACTTGTCACTCAGCCCTCACTTTGCATGAATCATAACAGGACCCTATGTGGGGAAACAGCTTAGTTCTAGGAACCGGTAATAGAAGCCGGGGTTTGTCACCTTCATGGGTGCATCTCAAATCCCACTTGGGTGCTTGTCTGGGGCCCATGTGATGGTGCACCCTTGACCCAGGGGGATCTGAGCAATTGGGCAACGGCCACCTCAGCTGACAGATGCCCGAGTCACACACACAGCTGCCTCTGTGGCCAGACCCCAGGCAGAGGCCAAAGAGTAAGGAATCTTCAGAGGGATGGCCTCTCTTCTGCTTCAAGACAGTATTTCTAAATCAGGGGTCATAACATAATGACAGTAATAAAAATACCTGAACACTTATCTGTGATTATTCTCATTGGTGTTGGTGCTGGTGTTGCTACATTAACTAGCTGATTGAACAATCAAAGTGCCTTGTAAGTTGCAAGTATTCTTTTTTTTTTTTTTAAACATCTTTTTTTTTTTTTTTAAGATTTCTTTATTGATTGATTGATTGATTGATTGCCATGTTGGGTCTTCGCTTCTGTGCTAGGGCTCTCTCCAGTTGCGGCAAGCGGGGGCCACTCTTCATCGCGGTGTGCGGGCCTCTCACTATTGTGGCCTCTCTTGTTGCGGAGCACAGGCTCCAGACGCGCAGACTCAGCAGCCGTGGCTCATGGGCCCAGTTGCTCCACGGCATGTGGGATCCTCCCAGACCAGGGCTCGAACCCGTGTTTCCTGCACTAGCAGGCAGACTCCCAACCACTGCGCCACCAGGGAAGCCCTTAAACATCTTTATTGGAGTATAATTGCTTTACAATGGTGTGTTAGTTCCTGCTTTATAACAAAGTGAATCAGTTATACATATACATATGTCCCCACATCTCTTCCCTCTTGCATCTCCCTCCCTCCCACCCTCCCTGTCCCACCCCTCTAGGTGGTCACAAAGCACCGAGCTGATCTCCCTGTGCTATGTGGCTGCTTCCCAGTAGCTATCTGTTTTACATTTGGTAGTGTATATATGTCCATGCCACTCTCTCACTTCGTCCCAGCTTACCCTTCCCCCTCCCCGAGTTGCAAGTATTCTTGCAATAAAGTGCAGCGCTTAAGAGCTCAGGCTGTGAAAGATAATCACAAATCCAGCAAAGAGACCTGGATCTGACGCCACTGTCACCTCTTGCTGGTCCTGTGAGTCCGGGAGGTTACTTCAAGTTTCTAGGCCTCAGTTTTCCTCATCTGGAAAATGGAGAGGGTAATATCAATAGCATGTGTTCCATAGAGGGGCTGGAAGGATTAAATAGGATCATTTATGTAAAGCAGTTAAGAGCATACCTGTTGGTTCAGAATGAGGGTTCAGCAATTGGAGGTGATAATTAACTATTAGAAGTGAGATGCTGGGAAATTGTCATTTCTCTGCCTTCAGAAAAAGCTGGCCTTCTAGGGCCAACTGTTCTCTGCCTGTACTCTGTAAGCCCCTAAAAGGATCTGAGCTTCCCATTAGTGATGATACAGAAAGAAAAACAAAGAATGAAGAATGAAGTGATCTCTGGAAATGAACTACAGTTTCTCGCCCACAGGCCAGAAAAGGTGCTCAGGTGTCTTGTTCAGCAGATTTTAGCTGGCGGAGATCTGCACGGTGGTGGCGGGATGGTAGAGGACACAAGGAAAGAATCTGTTTTCTCACCTTTTCTTTTTCTATGTAATTTTTATTGAAGTATATTTGAATTACAATGTCATGTTAATTACTGCTGTACAACAAAGTGACTGTTATACATACATATATATATACATTCTTTTTCATATTCTTTTCCATTATGGTTTATCACAGGATATTGAATATAGTTCCAGCTTTCATTTCTGCCTGGGACTTAGTCCTGAACGTATTTTCTCACCAGCAAGATCAAAGGGATGGTACACCTGACATCACTCAGGGTGTCCTGCTGGACAGCAGGGAGAAGGGGAAACAAATCCAAGTATTTTCTGCCATAGCCACTTGTGTTTGAGAGGAGAGGATGGCATTCATCTTTGCTGTGTGCTAGGCCTCGAAATAGGGTGACAAATTGCTGCAAAATGAATATTCAACCAGAAATGTCAGTGGCCTGGCTTTCTTAAGAGTTGAGTTTCTCTATGGATCTGATTATCTTTCAGGACAAACCCAGTAACCCCGCTCTGAGTTTCAGGGTCTCTTCTCTTTTCTCCTGACATCTACTGAGTACTAACCGTGCACGAGGGCTAGGCTGCATACCCCAGGATATGGGGTAATGGACTTGACGTGGTGTCTGCTCTCAGGAGTGTCCAGTCCAGTGGGAGAAGTGAACACCGAGCAGATTCTTACACCCACAATAATTGTCCTTGAAATAGATACCAAGAAGGAAAAGGCTGGAAGGGGCAAGGATAATAAGGAAGAGGGACACTGTACCTGGTCTGGGGGTTCAGGGAAAGCCTCTCCCAGGAAGTGATGTTTGAACCAAGACTTGAGGGTGAGAAGAACTCAGCCAGGCAAAGAGTGACTGGTGGGGCTGTGGGTGGGGAAGTTTAGCATTTTCGAGAAACAAGGAAATGACCAGTGTGGCTGGAGCCCAGAACGCAGAGGGGAGGGTGACGTGACCTGGAGCCGGTGCGGGGGAAGGAGCCAGGGCTGGCCTACTTTCCTCTCACTTTGCACGGCTCCGTTTAGTTCTGATGTATGTGTACAGTTCCCAGGCGGGAGGATCTGTCGTGGGGTCGCAGGTCTGCAGGCCAGCGCGCTCTTCCAGGTCTGGCTCAGGCCTCCTTCCCGTGCTTCGCAGCGCCCAGTGGCTGTCTGGCCCCAATGCCCTCCCTCCCCCACGGTGGGGCTGCAGGACTTTCTCCTGGGAGCTCGGCAGCCCCTGAGTGCTGAGACCAGGGCTGTCCTCACTCAGAGATTTCGGGAGCCCTGCTTCAGTCCCCCGGGTGATCTGGTTTCCTCTTCTTGTACTGCCTGTGATCTGGTGTCCCAGTAGAGAACCAAGTCCGCACTTCCTACCCCAGCCCCAGTACCTGGTCCCTTCACAACAGTGAGAATGGCTGCCTTTCCCATGGCCTTCCGAGCCGGGTCACTCGACCAGGGCTGAAGTGTGGCTCCTTCACTTGAAGGACACAAGAACTTGAAGGACACACTTGAACTTGAAGTGTGTCAAGTTCTCTGGGTATAAAGGGGAGCAGAACTAGACAGAGTCCTACTCTGGAGCAGCTTGCAGGCCACCAGGCACCATGCTCAGCGTCTTCCCTCTGATCCCATCTGAGCCCCACTGCCGTTTGTGCCCATTTTACAGATGAGGAGACAGAGTCAAAGGGAAGTTAAGCAGCTGGTCCAAAGTCACACTTGTCAGCGGTGGCAAAGCTGGGATTTGAACTCGTCTGATCCCAAAACCCAAGTTCCTAACCAGTGCCCTCTATTCCCTCCACGTATTCCTCTTTGTCTCTGAAATTCTGGAAGTGTCCTTAGGCTGTGATTCTTCTACAACTGGGACTTTCTCTGTGGGTGCCTTGTGGGTACTCCGTGCCCCATGCTTTCCCGTGGCTGCAGCTCAGCCTCCTGTTCTCACATGCAGGGCTGCTCTCGGTCCCTATCACCTGCTGGCCGAGTTCCCTCCTGTGGCCAGTACTGTGTGCTCTTTGGATCCAGAGTGTCACCTGCTGCCTGGGGTTCAGCCTGTCACTCCCAGGAGCAGGTCTGTTCTTTCCAGAGCCGTCATCACTGTCATCAGTTCTTCTCAGGCCCCACCACTTGCCTGCTGCTGACCCTTTGATGCCCAGCTGGGTGACAGGGGACAGAGTAAGTGCTGTAGTAACCCAGAGAGGGACCCAAAGACCTGGAGTTCTCCTAAGAGTTGTGACTTCAAGGAAGTGTTTCTCAAAGGGGACGGCGCATCCTTAGAGGATGTTTCCTGGTGACGGTGCTTTTGGTTTTCACACGGATTGCAGGGGTTGCGGGGATGGAAATGAGAAAGTCTCACATCCTCCTGGCTTTGGGGGCCAGTATGAGACAGGCCTGCGGAGCAAAGAGTTGTCTTGTGTCCCCTCAAGATTTGAAAAGCCCCACCACTGACACAGGTGAGAACTTATTTTTCATTATCTGAGCATAGGTCCTAACTCTTTTTTTCACATAAACACAAACACCAGCATGGTTTTAATAGTCACCACGCTTCCCAGGAATGCTACTACTGTGTAAATGGAAGGAAGGCTCTAGCAGTTTACCCAGAGCTGTTCACCATCTTGGAAAATGATGTCATTAATGGCTGTATCACACTTGGGATCTGAGTCACCAGGGCCACATAGTTGCATCAGTTTTCATTTATAGCTATTTCATTCATGGAGATTCTGTGTATGCTTATCTAGCCCTTATTTGGAAATAGCAAATATAAAGCAAAACAGTTAACAACATTCAGTCGAATATGGTCTAGTTCCTCTGAAATCCAGATGTCATCATTAAAAATAGGTGCAAACATTTGACTACTCACTGATTCTTGAATCATCTGAGCACTTTCGTATTATAAAATACTTATTATACTGTAAACTGTATTTTTTACTTCTCCCTTATATGACAAAACAATATATTGATTTTTAGAAATTTTTTGTAGGTAGATTATACCCAGTGTGAATTACAATTCAGGAGCGTAAGGACAATGTTACAAAAATATTTGTGTTAGGAAAAAGAGGTTATGGTGGAACTATGAACTATAGTTTTAAGAAAATGTGAATGACTTTTTACTTTTGGTGCCAGAATTTATACAGCAAATAAATGATCGTCCCATCCAAGCTTACTCGGCAACCAAAGACTTACTTTAGTGGCTATTTTTACTCCAAAGACTTTCCTAGTCTTCTCCTGGAACTGTCTCGGAGACAAGGCAGGATTTTATTTGCACTCCCCCCCCCCCCCCCACCAGCCCCCTTGAGAATTTTCTAGGGTTTTGCTCACTGAGGAAGCTTTTGATATTTGAAAAGAGCCAACAGTTTTTCAGATCAAACTGTCACGACCAAGCTGGGTGATGATAGTCTTGGTCACGGGCTGTGAGATTTGGGGGCAGGCATTGTGTTTCATCTGTTCTTGCCTCTTCACCCCACCACTGGTACACGGCAATAGTAGATGCTCAGTATTGAGATGAACCGAATTTTGTCAACTATGTGATGTGAACTAAATCGATGCACACGTATCATACTGAATTTAAATAATACAGCAGTGTGTACTGGGGCAGAACACAGAACCTGGGTTGTTTTCTGGGTGTCAGTGAAAACATTTAAAAGTTGGTACGTCATGGCACAGTCCAGTAAGAGGGGACGGGGGCTGTGACCAGCGGGTCAGCCCGAGTTGGTGCATTCCAGCTGAAAATCAGCCCTGGTGCTCCCTATCGGCTTCCTTGGGAATCCCAGTTTCAGGGGAGTAATGGCGCATTTTGAAAGTTCTTCTCTCCTTACAGTAAACACTGTTAACAATTCAGCGAGTCTCCTTTCAGACTTAAAATACAGTCGGCGCTCCGTATCCGCGTATCTGCGGGGTCCGCATCCACGCATTCAACCAACCACAGAGCGAGTTGAACCGTGCATGCGGACCCGCGGGTACGGAGAGCCGACTGCGCTTGCGCCATTTTATAGACAGGAAGTGAGCGTCCGCGAACTTATGTGTCTGCTCGGGGTCCTGGATCCAATATCCCGCGGATACCGGGGGACCACTGTGTTTCCACGGAAGGAGTGCGTGTGTGAGGGAGGTATGTTCAGGGAAGGTGAGAGAGAGTGTCATGTATTTCTTCCACTTGAAAAATGAGATTATATCACAGTACTGTTCTAAAACGCGCTCTTTGCCGCTTTCTGTATCGCAGCCCATTTAGAACCACGTTGTGATCAAATGCTTGGCTCTGGAGGAAATTCCAAAGCAAGAATGCCAGAGGTGTTTTGAAGTAAGAAAGACAAGAGGACGATTTTAATTAAAAATATGCCTTCAGGTATGAGTTCTTCTGAATGCCATTGTTCCCTCCTCTTTTGAAACGTACTGGAACTTTGGAGCTGGTAGCTTTGAGTCCAACCTCATTTATAATTGGGGTCAATGTTCTGAAGGATGAAATAGTGTGATGGTCTAAACACTAGAAGAAGAGGCCTCTTTAGACAGAGTAATCAGGGAAGGCGTCTCGGAGAAGGTGACCCCTGAAAGGAGACCAGAGATCATGCAAAGGCCCTGAGGGGAGAGAGAGCTTGGTGTGCTTGAGGAACCACAGGAGGTGTAAGAGATTAGTGACCAACCATAAAAGCCCTGGGAGGCAGGAGCCTGACCTTGTAGGGTCTTGTAGGCCTACATGAACTTCCTGATAAGAGCTTGGGTTTTATTCGCAAGGGAGTGACGTACTCTGATTTGGTTTTTTTGGGTTTTAAAAAAAATAGATTTATTTGTTTATTTATGGCTGTCTTGGTTCTTCGTTGCTGTGCGTGGGCTTTCTCTAGTTGCTTTGAGCGGAGGCTACTCTTCGTTGCGGTGCGCGGGCTTCTCATGGCGGTGGCTTCTCTTTGTTGCGGAGCACGGGCTGGCTCTAGGCGCACAGGCTTAAGTAGTTGTGGCATACGGGCTCAGTAGTTGTGGCTTTAGGGCTCTAGAGCGCAGGCTCAGTAGTTGGTGGCGCATGGCCTTAGTTGCTCTGCGGCACATGGGATCTTCCCGGAGCAGGGCTCAAACCCAAGTCTCCTGCGTTGGCAGGAGGATTCTTAACTACTGCACCACCAGGGAAGTCCCTCTGATTTGGTTTTAAATGATATCTTTGGAGAATGTGTTGGAGAATAGCAAGGGTCAGAGCATGGGGACCTGTTAGGAACCACTGTAGTTGTCCAGGCAAGAGAGGATGACAGCTTGAATGAGCGAGATGTTGTGGACACAGAGAGAAGTAAATGGATTCAAGATCTCCTGAGGTGGAACCACCAGGATTTTCTGATGAAGTGATGTAATGTGTGTGTGTGTGTGTGTGCGTGCACGCAGGCTAGGATTTGGACTTGAGTAACTTTGTGTATGGTGGTACTATTTCTAGAAATAGGGAAGATGGGGGAAGAACAAGTTTGGGAGGCAGAGGGGTCAGGGAAGTGAGAGTTCCTTTTTGGTCAAATTCATATCGAAATGCCTTTTTTGACAGCCATGTGAGATACCAAGTAGGCAGTTGGATAAATACATTAAGAGTTTTACGGATGGGTCTGTCTGAGGAGGCAAATTTCAGAGTAATCCACATTTAGATATTATTTAAAGCCAGGGGAGCTGACATTGGAAGGTGGCTGTGTATTTTCCAGTTTTTTAAGCGACTTTATTGCAAAGTTTCTGAGTGATAAGAAAAAGAACTTAAAGAGAGGGAAGAGAGAGAACAATTCCAATTTTGTCTATAGCCTTTGTCTTGCAACAGAACGAGTGTTTGGATTTTGCAGGCTCCTTTTTTAGCAGGGCCTGGGGATGGCACACGTTTATGAGACATGGGACACACACACCACCTGCTGGTCATTGCTTGGCATTTTCCAGCACGCCTTTCAGGGCAGAAAGAAGTTTTCAGTTCAAGCGTAAGGTGCCACCGGAATACTAAAGAAATCAGGGTCAAGGTTGCTGCCCTCCGTAGCTAAGAGGCTCCCACTGGGAGACCACACATGCCATGGGTGTGGTGGAATCGTGGGTTTGGAGCAGAGAGAGCTGGGTTTGAAGCTCACCTTTGCTTAAGCCAATGGCAAGGCTCTTGCCTCTAGACTGTAGAGCAGCACTTCCAACAAAACTTTCTGTGTTGTTAGAAACGTTCTACATCTGTTCCGTTCAATCTGGTGGCCACTAGCCACCCCTGGCTGTTGAGCCCTTGAAATGTGGCTGGTGTAACTGAGGAGCTGACTTTTAAAATTCTAATTACTTTACATTTAAGTTTATATAGCCACCTGTAGCTAGTGACTACCGTATTGAATAACACAGTTTTAAAGAGTCAGTTTCCTCACCTGTACAGTGGGGATGACAGCACCTATCTATGGGATCTTGTGCAAGTTAAATGAGATGATTTGAGAGTACATCTACCAAGATGCATGGCTTATAACAGCCAGTTATAATGTGTGCTCAGATATACACCCAGAGGAATCAGTAGAACATTCCACCTGCACACCCATCACTAAATTTTTCATTAATCTCCTGCCTTGAATTCAAAAAGGAAAACAGGGAAGATTCATTAGTACCACAGGTCTGTCTCTCTTAAAAAAAAAACATTCTGTTTGGAATGAATCAGTCAATGTGGTGTTTTGTATTTTTTTTGCTCTCTCTCTCTGAGATGGGAGACTATATCAGCTTATGGTAAGACAGTCATGCCAGTCAATGAATAATCAAAGGCAAAGCCAAGCAGATGATAAATCTTGGCCTCCGTCCTGTGAAGCCACCCACTAAGCAACGTGGAATAAATCTGTTCAGGCTTAGCATATTTTTCAGGGTAATTGGTTGCAGTTTCTTCAGACTCGTCAATTGGTTAACCTTATCTTGGGCTTATTCCAAGCTAATGAAACAGAGAATGAAGTAAGTTCTGATTTTGGTTTTAAGTTTCAGGGAGGGGAGCGCAGCATTAGACTTAGTGCTGGGAGCAAAAAGAAATGTTTGCTCAGGCTTCTGTACCCTGAATGCAGGGCAACATCTGGGTTTCTGTTATTTTCCTGGATGGTTCCCTTCTCCGTGGAGAGGGCTACAGGTGACTTAGCGAGGACATCACAAAATACCATGTAATTAAACTAATTATGGCTCTGTGGAGGCAGGGTGTTAGCATTTTAAATCCTGGGGTGGGAAAGCTGTGAAGATAAACAAGAGGCACTCTCTAGAAATAGTTAACTGTGGGAGCTTAGAGTCAGGAGATCTGCGTTCAAGTTCTAGCTTCTCCCCTTGGCCACTGTGTGACCTTGAGTAAGTAAGATCTCAGAGCCTCTGTCTTCTTGTCAGTAAAATGGGCATATTGCTCCCTACCTCAGCAGATGGTTATGAGGAGAAATAAGTTAATGCCTGTAAAGCACCAGCACGGTGCCTGGTGTGTTGTAAAGACTAAAAAAAATGCTGGCTGGTGTTATGTCATCTCTTCTTCTGTGTGAGACAGCAATGCTTCTGCGAGAAAACCCCCACGACACAGCCTTTTTGTGTCCCCCCAATGTTTTCGGTTGCATTGTTTCTCCCCAAATTTGTATGTTGAAGTCCTAACCCCCAGTGCTTCGGAACGTGACTCCATTTGGAGACAGGGTCTTTAAAGAGGTAACTGAGGTAAAATGAGGCCATTAGGGTGGGCCCTAATCCAACGTGACTGGTGTCCTTCTAAGATGAAGAGATTTGGATCCACACATGTACTGAGGACAGACCATGCGAAGACAGAGGGAGAAGACAGCCATCTGCAAACCAAGGAGAGAGACCTCAAAAGAAACTAGCCCTGCCGACACTCAGACTTGTAGCCTCCAGCACTGTGAGAAAATACACTTCTGTAGTTTAAGCCACCCAGTCTGTGGTAATTAGTTATGGCAGCCCTAGCAAACCAGTACACCCACTCTGCCTGGTCCTCAGTCATTCTTTTTTTTTAAAATACACTTATTTATTTATTTTTTATTTTTGGCTGCATTGGGTCTTTGTTGCTGCATGTGAGCTTTCTCTAGTTGTGGCGAGCAGTGGCTACTCTTTGTTGCGGTGTGTGGGCTTCTCATTGCGGTGGCTTCTCTTGTTGTGGAGCATGGGCTCTAAGTGTGCGGGCTCAGTAGTTGTGGCACGTGGGCTCTAGAGCTCAGGCTCAGTAGTTGTGGCACACGGGTTTGGTTGCTCCGCGGCATGTGGTATCTTCCTGGACCAGGGCTCAAACCCTTGTCCCCTGCGTTGGCAGGCAGATTCTCAACCACTGCACCACCAAGGAAGTCCAGTCATTCATTTTTTTCCAGCAAATATTTTTATGCCTACTGTGTTCTAGGTTCTGAAGACACAAAGGTGAAGAACACCGGTTTCTATGCCTACTGTGTTCTAGGTTCTGAAGACACAAAGGTGAAGAACACTGGTTTCTATGCCCATGGAACATATCTTCTAGTTGAGCACACAAATGAGATAATTCTTATCGACAGTACAAAGGCCCCAAGGAAGAAATGAGCTTGGAGGATTGAAGGAGTGGATGGATGAGGGAGAATGGTTATGAGACAAGGTGGGGAGACAGGCAGGGTGCACCCAGCTCACCAACTTTAAGTTTTTATGTGTGTTTGATTCATGAAAAGCCAGCACTGGAGCTCAATCCTGCTGAGTCCCTGGCCACCACTGTCCTCATAAACGCCACTGTGATTCTTGTTGAGTGTTGAGCGTGATGGGCGCTGTGATGCACCACTCAGATCCTCCTTCTGGAAAGAAGGATTGTGCCCCTAGGACTTGGGAATGATGCTGGGAGAGAGCCATCTGTTGTCATTCCACTTTGGGGCTTGCGTTAACTGAAGAAAACTGCCTTGCCTGGTCATGCTGCCTTCCAAGGTCATGCTTCCTTCCAGAGCAACGCATATCCAGTGACTGGGAGATGCTAGGGTGTAAAGCTGACCCTCCTGCTGCAAATCGAGACAATTCAGGTGGGCCAGCTCAGCTTCAGAGCTGCCCATGAGATTAGCTGAGACCTTTGTTGAGAGTGCCTTGCGGGTCAGCTTCTCCTTCTGTCCAATCCTGCTTCTGTCCCTTCCCTTTCACAAATCTTGTCTCCAAGACCTAATAGTCATCCTGCTGCTAATCTCATCTCCGAATCTGCCTCTCGGGAGCCCCACCTGTGACAATGTCCCTATTGAAAATCAAGCATGGGTGACCAGCAAATGCAGAAGATCTTCAAGGCTTCCAAATCAGAGGATGGCTGTGCGTCGGGCAACTGTGAAGCCGGGAGAGATGGAATATGATTTTTAGAGGGGGTCATGAGTCTTCTGGGAGTGCTTGCTGTACTCCCACAATCCCTTCCAGTGGTCCCTGATGCTTGGGCCACCACATGACCCTGCATCTTGGCTCCAGCTGCCTGGACCAGGGGCAGGTGCCAGACTCAAAGGCACTCCTCCGTAGGCAGGCCAGCAGCCAATGAGATGGCGTTTTGCAAGCACCGTGTCTAACAGATGGCTCCTATCTACCTCTCCAGACTCTCCTGCAATGTGGTCCCTACCTTCGTTTTCCAGGGATGCTGGCTTCTTGCAGCTTCTCCTTCGCTAAGACGTATCACATGGAAATGGAACTGCCTCGGCCTGGAGCGAGAGGCCTTCGCTCCTCCCCATGCCTCTCCTCTACCGTCCTAGAATGACTACTTATCCTTGTATCTTTTAAAAGTCGCTTCTTTGAGGAACCAGTCCATTACCACTCCCTGACTTTCTGTAGTTTCCTTCACATAACTTACCCCGGTTTGTAAATCTCTGTTAGGATTGATGTCTGGGAGTCACGCTCGGCTACCGGCAACTTGAGGGGAGGGTCCCGTTCCGTTGTGCTCTTCTCTGTACTCCCAGCTCCCACCACGGTGCCTGGGACGTGGGGAGCACCCAGCACCATTAGCTGAAAAAATTACACAGATTTTCTTCTCGAAGGGTGACTGAATGAGCCCAATCAGTTCCCTTTTCTTCAGATTAGAAGTTTAAATTAGGGATTTCCCTGGCGGTCCAGTGGGTAGGACTCGGCACTCTCGCTGCCTGGGCCCAGGTTCAATCCCTGGTTAGGGAACTAAGATTCCGCAAACCGCACGGCATGGCCAGAAAAAAAAAAAAAAAAGGAAAAAAAAGAAGTTTAAGTTAGAAAAATACACACAGAGAGAGTCAGAGTCGATGAGGCTTAGGGTAGAGCCGTAGTTCTCAAAGTGTGGTCCAGGGACCCCTGGAGGTCCCTAAAAACCTTTCAGGGGATCCACAAGATCAAAACGATTTTCCTGTTAATTCTAAGATATTATTTTGCCTTTTATCACCCTCATCCTTCCATGAGTATATAGAATATGAAAAGCTCCTTTTATAGTTTCAGATTCCACATTGTAACAAACTTTTAAGAGACTACCACTTGTCAAGTTTTGGGAAAATACCAAAAAAGAATATCCACAACTCTCTGAAAAGTCTTTTAAAATCTGTCTTTTTTAACAATACATATCTCTGTGAGGCCAGGTTTTCTTCACATACTTTAACCAAAGAACATATGGCAATGTCATTCTGCAGAAACATATATGAGAATTCAGCTATGTTGTATTAAGCCAGACATTGCAAGACAATTGAAAAAATGTGAAACAAGGGCATGCTTCTGCTGAATGTATTCTATTGGAAAATGTAGTTATTTTTCATAAAAATATGTTATTTATACTAACACATAATGAGTTCGTTGTTTTATTGAGTTATAAAATTTCTCAATTTTAATTTCTAATATGATAAATATCAATAAAAATAATTCACACAAACAAAAACCCTTTGGAGTCATCAATAAACTTTTAAATTGCAAAGAGATTCTGAGACCAAAACGTTTCAGAACCACCGGGGTCAAGTATTACTCAGAATTCTGAGTAATTTTGGATGCAAGAGACAAGCTCAACTCAAACAGCCATAAGCCAAAGCCCGTCTCTTCACCTCTTGGTCCCTCACCCCTTAGTGTTAGCTTCATGCTCTGCAGGCTTTCCTCAAGAGCAGGTGATGACGACTGTCTGCAGCTCCAGGTTTAAATCCTATTAGCTTAGCAACCTCAGCACATCCTTTCCAACAGTTCCAGCAAAATCCACAGTGTAGACTCTCGTTGGGCTGCCTCCCATCCCATTTTTGTCCCCAGACCAATCACCATGACTCTGCTCGGTCAGGTCTTGGTCTTCCATTCATCCCTGCAATGGTGAGTTGTGGGCAGTCTGTCGAATGAACCACGTGGACCAAGGAGGGTGCCTCATCAGAGGAAACTCAGAGAGCTTTTACCAGGAGAAAGGAAAAGGGTGTCACATGGGCAAACAATATTTGTCAATATGGGAAGATAGGAGTAGAAGGCTGAGAAAATCAGAATAGTAAGTTACCTCTGAGGAGAATTCAGAGTAGGCAGACTTTAAGGGGTTTAAATTCTTGAATAAATAGCCCATGCCCTCCCCCTTCTCTTCTCTCAAATCTTTCCTCTTATCTCCACCAGCATCTTGAAGGATCATTTTACAAAAGAAGACAGTAGACAGAGGGGAGGGGATTAGGGAAACCTGGGCTGGTGAGACATGTTGGGACCGGATTGGTAGAGGGAGGTGTTTCTGACTTCCTGTTCTTGTCTCACCCATGGGGCCTTGGTGATGATGAAAAATGAGTAGCTGTGGCCTGTGCTGACTGGATATAAGCATCTCCAGTATTTTGGGGTCTCTCTGCTCCCCAGTGCAAACTGGATCACATCTCATGCTCTGACCTCCAAACGTATCTATCCTGGTCGTGTTCCCTGCAGCCTCTGTGCCATATTAGGGGACACCGAGGAAGAAGAGGTAACAGTAAAAGAGTTAGGTCAAGACTGGAATTTGGGGGACTTCCCTGGTGGCGCAGTAGTTAAGAATCCGCCTGCCAATGCAGGGGACATGGGTTCGAGCCCTGGTCCGGGAAGATCCCACATGTTGCGGAGCAACTAAGCCCATGCGCCACAACTACTGAGCAATGAGAAGCCCGCGCACCGCAATGAAGAGTAACCCCTGCTCGCCGCAACTAGAGAAAGCCTGCATGCAGCAACAAAGACTCGACACAGCCATAAATAAATAAATAAATAGATCTATTAAAAAAAAAAAAAAAAGACTAGAATTTGGAAGGAAGACTTGGGGTTCAGAGTCCTTTAGCATCCCTCAAAAAAAAAAAAACCGTGAAAGACTTTGCCTGTTATTGCTGCAAAGGAGAAGTCTCCCCATGGAGAGCTAGTCCTCAAGAAGACTACCCTCTCTCTCTGCTCTCATATGGAAAGGGCTTCTCTGTGGACTTTTACATGCGAAAGAAAATTTAGACTTGTTCCCTGTGGACCCAAGACAGGAGAGAGGACCAGGGATGAGAAATAGGGGCAGAAATATTTTGTCTCAGTATAAAGGAAAGTATTCAGTCCCATCATCCAAAGCTGGAATGGGCTGCTTCAGATGTGTGTTCTGGGGGGACAGGTCACTTACGCACTGTTGCATGACTTCATTTTCTTCTAGGTCATCAGTGTTGGGAATGCTGAAAACCAGACTACGAGGTAAGCACAAGATAAATTATTATTTACTCTGAAGGTCTCCTTCTCTTTCCTTCCCTCCCTCCCTCCTTTCTTGCTTGCCTTCATGAATATCAATACTTTATTTTGGTATAAAGACAGGAATCTGGAAAATGCATTGTATTTGAAATTTCCTTGGTTCTCCCTCCTGTGGTGGAAAGCCTTCCCTCATCTGTTCAAATCCAAATACTTGAAAACTGCAGCAGCAATACAAACGCATGACCGAAAGACAACCAGACGGAGAAGGTAGCCTGAGCCAGTGGTGTCACTCGGTCCAGATGCCCGGGGTGCTGCACGGGAGCTTCTCTATCTGCTTTTCCTTTTCTGTCCTTCTTGCTCTTCAGAGAGGGCTTTTGAAGCAGTTGGTGGGTCCAGTGTCGTGAAGCCTCTTCCGTGGCTTGGCTGGAGGGATCTTGGAAGTGCGCACAGGGCAGGGTCTGAGTTATCACTCTCCTGACTCATGTCCAGAGGGGCGGCAGGAAGCAGGCTGTTCTCATCTTTCTTTGCAGTGGTTTTGAGCCAAACATCTGCCTTTGTTTTCCAACCCTTAGCATCTGGGCAAAGGAAGGAAAGGGTGAGTCTTGTTTCAGACTCCTGTTGCCAGAGGAGGACTGCCCTGGGGCAGCGGGTGACAGAGGGGTCAGCAGGAAGTCTACAAGGGGCTCTGCACTTCTGCTAAGAGGACAAAGGGAGAGGGTGCCCTGGCCCAAAGCGGAGCCGGCGGAGCAGGTACAGGAATCAGAGGCAGGAAACTGCTGATTCTCTTGCGGAGCACAGGCTTCTGGCCACCTGCCCTGTCCCTTGTTCTCCTCCATCTCCCTCATGCGCTCCCAGCAGCGTTCCTCCCAAGGCTTCTTCTGGTGCGGGGGCTCCCCCTTCTTCATGGCACCTGAGAGCATCTCTGGGGTTTCCTTAGCGACCATGGGGGAGGGCTCCATTTCCTGAGGCCCAGTCAGAGATAGACCGACACTGGGTCTATCCACTCGCGTCTCCCACGTGACCTCACCTGTACATCCTGAAAACAACAGCTCCCATCTCCTCTTTGCTGAAGGACCCTGCATGTTGGTGAGATGTGTCAGTGCCCAGAGAGTTTGATGCTTATTCCTTCTGGGTTCCTGGTACCCGAGTCTCCTAGGACCTATGTTTCTATTGAACCACCTCACCCAATTTTCTAAGGTCCTGGTATCTAAGTAGGGAAGCTGCTTGTATGCCTAAGTTCCTCTGGCCCTCTGGAAAGTGACAGTACAACAAAAAGCTGCCCGTTGATCTCTTTAATAGTATCACCAGCGTGTGTTGCATGATCACCTGTAGGATAATGCCAGTAAGAACAAAAGCCTTCATTTCTTAAATACGTCGTGCCTTATGTGGATGAGCTCCTTTACTTCTCTCAACAATATTACGACATAAGTACTATTATTATGTGCATTTTACAGATGAGGAAACCAAGGCTCTGAGAAGTTAATTGGCTTGGTCAAGAACACATAGCTAGTTTAGTATAGAAAATGGAATTAAAAGCCTAGTCTGCCTGATACCAGTGTGCATAATCTCGGTCATCGTACAAAGTGCTTCTGGGTATTCCTAGTAATATCTCTATGAGGAGTTGTAAAGAGAATTAAAACACTGGATAGAAAGAGGAAGATGGAAGTTGGACTCTGTATTAATTAGGGACATGCTAGCTACAAGAATGATTAAGCCCCCGATTTCAGAGTCTTAACACAGTAAAAATGTATTTGTTACTCACATCACAATCTGATGAAGATCGTCCTGGTGGTGATTCAGGGACCCATATGGTGATTCAGGGACCCAAGCATGTCTCATCTCATGGCTCTGCCATCCCTTGGAGGCTTAGAGACCTCTGTGTCCAGGAGGAAGGGGAGAGAGAAGAAGTGACACACCCTCTTCTTAACTGCTTTGGCCAGAAGTGGCACACATCACTTCTGCTCACTTTATATTGGCCAATAGCGGTCACACGCCCTTCCGCAAAAGAAAGGCATTGAGAAATGTATTGCCTCCCTGGGCAGCCATGTTTCAGCCACAGCTCTTCTGCATGGGAGGGGGAGCATGAAATATTTGATAAAAAGTTAGTTACTTCTGCCCTGGTCTCAATGAGTATAAGTTCCTTCTACCCCGTAGGTTCTATTGTTACATGATTTAATTTGTCTGGAATACATGAGAATTTGATGAGGGTTGAGGTCCTCTCAATAGGACAGTGTTCGTGTGAGAAATGATCAAGACAGAAACTGTCTGTGGTCAATGTACTCTGTGGCCTGATGTTTTCAGCATCTGAAAAATGAGCGTCTGGATCCTTTTTCCGTACTCTTAATCAGTGTGGTCCATTGCCGGATTCTAACAGGAGGGCAGCATGGACTCCAGAGGCGGCAGCCTTGCTTAGACTGCATGACTCACTGCAGAGAGAGGCACCCAAAGACGTGGTTTGTACATACTGTTTAGAAATAAGCATCTGAGAAGTGTGGAAACATGCCGTCCTGATTTACCCAGCTCTATCGTTAAGCGCTGGCATTATCACCATCTGCCGAATGTGGAAGTTGCTTAAAAATGAGTCACCTGGCACCAAAAATCATTTCTGCACAGAACCTCCCCCATCGTCTCTTGGTATCAACAAAAAGTCTCTGCTGCTTGTAAGTTCTAAGAAGCCTGGGAGAGTGTGAATCCCCCCAGGTGGCATTTGGTTATTTATCCTCCAGTGCAAAGGCATCAATTTCCTTGAACCTTGTTGGCACACTTAACTTTTCAAGGATGCTGAATTACGTTGCATGGACAAATGCAGTATTATTTCTAAGTTCCTGTGAGTACTGGCTGAATTCCACTCCTTTGCATCTCTTTCCCATCTCATACCCAGTATTTCTTTGATAGGTGGCAGTTTAACCAATTAGAGGCATAATACAATTTGTCTCATACATCCAGAAATATGCTGGACTTCTCCAAAGTCCATTTTTGGTGATTTCTTTTCTAGATAAGTCAATGTCTCTTTGATATCCTGTAACTTAAATAATGAAATATGAGGTTAACTACTATTAACACATCTTATTCTAGAGGCTAGAGCAATGAAAGGGGGAAAACTGGTTTGTATATAAGCAAATATATTCATGTCAAATAAGGAAGAATGCTCACAACCATCACCGTCCTGGTTTCTGTGACTGATCGTGTGGTCATAGCTGATATTTATGACCACTGTCTTCCTCTACCCACCCCATATTCCCTTTGCCCTTAGCAAGCACGTTGTTCAGGGCTTCATGCCAGAGCCCACACTTTCTTTTTTTTTTAATTTTCTTTTTTTTTTTTTGGCTGCGCTAGGTCTTCGTTGCTGTGCACGGGCTTTCTCTAGTTGTGGCGAGCAGGGGCTGCTCTTCATTGCAGTGCGTGGGCTTCTCATTGCGGAGGCTTCTCTCTTGTTGCGGAGCCTGGGCTCTAGGCATGCAGGCTTCAGTAATTGCAGCACTCGGGCTCAGTAGTTGTGGCTCGTGGGCCCTAGAGTGCATCGGCTTCAGTAGTTGCGGCACTCAGGCTGTAGAGCACGGGCTCAGGAGTTGTGGCGCATGGGCTTAGTTGCTCCGCAGCCTGTGGGATCTTCCCGGACCAGAGATCGAACCCATGTACCCTGCATTGGCAGGCGGATTCTTAACCACTGCGCCACCAGGGAAGCCCCAGAGCCCACACTTTTATTCCTAACCCGCTTATTGTGTAACCCAAAAAACCATCAGTTTTCTGCAGGGCCTAGAACACGAGAAGACTGTGCCGTGGGTTCAGGCTGCTGACCGGATGGTGCTGGCAGCACCTCCGCAGAGGGGAACTGTTCCGAGCCACTGGTATGCCCCCTACAGGTGCCTCCCAGCGGAGAACCTGAGGATTTGGAGGCAAAGCTGAGTCATCGTCAGCAAATAACTATTCTCCTTTTAAGAGGCCCTGGGCCACCAAGTTACCAGGCGACGTGAGGTGACCGTAGGGCCTAGGAGTTGTGCTGGCTTGCTCTCCATCAGTTGTGAAATATCAGAATATGTGTCCATCTTTAAGAGCCCAGACAGTGTTATCACAGGGATTTCTGTAAAAGTTATTAGGAGACCTGAGCTAGGATCCTAATCGGTGTTGCCAGCCAGATGGGTGACTTGAAAATCTACCTTTCTTGTCTGTAAAGTAAGGGTCCCATACCCACTGAGAAAGGACCAAGCAAACCTGGTACAGGGCAGGGGTTCCATCCGGTGGATCTGTAGAGCAGTGGATTTGCTCCATAGAGGTTTTTACAAAAGGATTTTATGATCAAATCCGTTTGCTAAGCCTAATCATGTCCGTTGCTCTCTTACATGACTTTTTAAAAAAAATAAATTTATTTATTTATTTTTGGCTGCATTGGGTCTTTGTGGCTGTGTGCGGGCTTTCTCTAGTTGCAGTGAGTGGGGGCTACTCTTTTTTTTTTTAACATCTTTATTGGAGTATAATTGCTTTACAATGGTGTGTTAGTTTCTGCTTTATAACAAAGTGAATCAGTAATACATATACATATATCCCATATCTCTTCCCTCTTGCATCTCCCTCCCTCCCACCCTCCCTATCCCACCCCTCTAGGTGGTCACAAAGCACCGAGCTGATCTCCCTGTGCTATGCGGTTGCTTCCCACTAGCTATCTATTTTACGTTTGGTAGTGTATATATGTCCGTGCCACTCTCTCACTTTGTCACATCTTACCCTTCTGCCTCCCCATATCCTGAAGTCCATTCTCTAGTAGGTCTGTGTCTTTATTCCCGTCTTGCCACTAGGTTCTTCATGACTTTTTTTTTCCCCTTAGATTCCATATATATGTGTTAGCATACTGTATTTGTTTTTCTCTTTCTGACTTAGTTCACTCTGTATGACAGACTTTAACTCCATCCACCTCACTACAAATAACTCAATTTTGTTTCTTTTTATGGCTGAGTAATATTCCATTGTATATATGTGCCACATCTTCTTTATCCATCCATTCATCTGATGATGGACACTTAGGTTGCTTGCACGTCCTGGCTGTTGTAAATAGAGCTGCAACTTTGTTGCGGTGCGCGGGCTTCTTATTGCAGTGGCTTCTTTTGTTGCGGAGCCTGGGCTATAGGCTCACGGGCTTCAATGGTTGTGGCTCATGGGCTCTAGAGCACAGGCTCAGTAGTTGTGGCGCACGGGCTTAGTTTCTCCATGGCATGTGAGATCTTCCCGGACCAGGGCTCGAACCCGTGTCCCCTGCATTGGCACGTGGATTCTTTTTTTTTTTTTAAAGGATTTTCTTATTTATTTATTTATTTATTTATTTATTTTTGGCTGTGTTGGGTCTTCGGTTCGTGCGAGGGCTTTCTCCAGTTGCGGCAAGCGGGGGCCACTCTTCATCGCGGTGCGGGGACCGCTCTTCATCGCGGTGCGCGGGCCTTTCTCCATCGCGGCCCCTCCCGTTGCGGGGCACAGGCTCCAGACGCGCAGGCTCAGCAATTGTGGCTCACGGGCCCAGCTGCTCCGTGGCACGTGGGATCTTCCCAGACCAGGGCTCGAACCCGTGTCCCCCGCATTAGCAGGCAGACTCTCAACCACTGCGCCTCCAGGGAAGCCCTGGCACGTGGATTCTTAACCACTGTGCCACCAGGGAAGTCCTTACATGGCTTTTTATCATCTTTAATTTTCTAATGTGCATGTGATGTGCAGGAGAGCATGTGTATCATTTCCCAAACTTGTCAAAAAATACATATTTTTTTCATATAAATATAAAAACTGGTAAAAACCCCTTCTTATTGCAGACACCTATTAATATCATCAGGAACCAGGCTTCCATGGAATACGGGGCAGGAAGTTCTGTTATGGAGTATTCTATAAAAATGATAAACAGCTGTTTAAATTGGTGAGTCCAGTGTCTGGATTTATACATGAGAATTTTTATAGAAAATAGATTTAGGTTAAAAGAAGCCAAAGATTAAATTGCATGTGCATATTGATGACAGGGAAAATTATATCTAAGTACTTTGAAAAGGAGGGAAAATAAGAGTTAGGGTGTATTTGAGAAATATGGGACTGTTTTTCCATATATTGGGGTTGATGATAGTCAGTTTAACCGATTAAGTTATCAAGTGTTAGACTCGGATGGGTATTTTTTGAACAGTGTCCCAGGTGGTCAAGAGTAAGGTCAGGGTTAGGGGGAGAATGAGGCAAGCTCTGAAAACCTACACTCTGCTTTAACTAAATCACCTCTGCCTTTATGTGGAAGCAGAGACACGGGCTGTGGAGTCAGGAACCCTGACGTCGAATCCCACCTGCTACAGCCACTGGCAATGTGCCCTTGCTCGTCTCTGACCCTTGGCATCTTTCTCTGTCAGTGTACAAAGGAAGAACCTCCCTCTTAAGGCTGTAGACAGGATGAAATGAGATAATCCTGGCCAAGTGCAAAGCACAGTACCAGGCCCTGTGAAGTAAAATTCTTCCACTTAATGGGTTTCCATGTAAGTGCCTGAGCAAGGGGCCTCACAACTAAAAAGGCTTGAAAAACACAGGACTAGATGATTTTTAAGGTCTTTTTCAGTGTTAAGAGTCTGGGGGGGCTTCCCTGGTGGCACAGCGATTAAGAATCCGCCTGCCAATGCAGGGGACACGGGTTCGAGCCCTGGTCCGGGAAGATCCCACATGCCGCGGAGCAACTGAGTCCGTGCGCCACAACTACTGAGCCTGCGCTCTAGAGCCCGCAAGCCACAACTACTGAGCCTGTGCACCCAGAGCCCGTGCTCCACAACAAGAGACACCACTGCAATGAGAAGCTTGCGCACCACAACGAAGAGTAGCCCCTGCTCGCTGCAACCAGAGAAAGCCCGCACACAGCCACGAAGACCCAACGCAGCCAAAAATAAATAAATAAATAAATTTATTTTTTAAAAAAAGGAGTCTGTGATCCAGCAATATAACAGGTATGTCCAGTGGCAGAAAATTTCCCCTGTTCCTGCTCCTCAGTTGTCACTTCTGGTCAAAAAGGAGGAAAAAAAAAAGCATTTGTCATATAGTTCCTCAATCCTTGCTTTTTGCTAACTTCATTTGGTTCTTCTTCTAAATATGAGAACTGGCAGAAATGTCCAAAGGGCTGCAGTTTGTCTTCATACAAAGGCACACTGAACTCTTGATTAACTGAGGAGACGAACAGGTTCACTGGCTTCTGTTTTCAATGTAAAAATTGTCCACTTAAAAAAATACAATTTACTATAGAAAGTCTACATACTAGAGAGTATCTAAAAATGGACACAGTTTCTTTATAGGAATATGCTTCCTCCTTTGCCAGTGGTACTCACAAAGTGAATTAAATTTTTACTGGGGAACAGACTGTTTAAGACTTGACTGATAGTGAAGTCAAGAGAATTACCCATTGGGTGGGTAATTCTCCATTTGCCCCCAAGCCTTTTCTCCACCCTTCTAGACCCTGCTCTGCACCCTGGGAAGTGAAGCCCTATGGACTGTGTTTGTCACCTAAGTCATCTTGCCCACTGGCTTCTGATTGGCCCATGGGAGGCACCAGCTAGAGGCTTGAGGGTGGAGGACAGAGAAAGGTCTGGATATTTATTCCTCCTGACTTGGCTCGGTTTGGGCCATAGCTATGTCCCTCTGTGACTTCATCCTCCCTTGGACAGCCCCTCTCTGTGGTTCTAACCCTCAACCAGGCTCTGGTAACATCTTCAGGCCCGCAGGTAGTAATGACTTCTCAAGGCACTAGTCCCTGGGCGCCTCTGTATCCCCATTACTTCCTTGAACCCTCGCCACCTCCAAAAATAGCTAAGTCTCTTTAAAAATCCCACCCAGACTTTCCTGGTGGTGCAGTGGTTAAGAATCCGCCTGCCAATGCAGGGGACATGGGTTCGAGCCCTGGTCCGGGAAGATCCCACATGCCATGGAGCAACTAAGCCCATGCGCCACAACTACTGAGCCTGCGCTCTAGAGCCCGTGTGCCACAACTACTGAAGCCCGCACACCTAGAGCCCATGCTCCGCAACAAGAGAAACCACTGCAATGAGAAGTCTGTGTACCGCAATGAAGAGTAACCCCCGCTCGCCACAACTAGAGAAAGCCCATGGGCAGCAACGAAGACCCAACACAGCCAAAAATAAATAAATAAATAAATAAATTTTTATATTAAAAAAAAAAAATCCCAGCCAATGATTCCAACTATATGACATGGTGGAAAGGGCAAAACTATGGAGACAGTACAAAGATCAGTGATGGTCAGGGGTTGGGGGACAGGGGGATGGATGAAAAAGCAGAGCACAGAGGATGTTTAGGGCAGTGACAATACTGTGTATGATATTATAATAGTGGATATGTGTCATTATACATTTGTTCAAACCTATAGAATGTACAACATGAACAGTGAACCCTGACGTAAACTGTGGATTTGGGTGATCATGATGTGTTAATGTAGGTTCATCAAATGTAACGCATGGACCACTCTGGGGGCGATGTTGTTCGTGGGGCGGGTTGTGAGTGTGGGTGCAAAGGGGTATTTGGGAGATCTGTACCTTCTCCTCAATTTTGCTGTCCTCTAAAGAAAAACTCTATTAATTAAATTCCCAACTGGATGTACTCTTTCCGTGACTGCTGTACAGCTGTTGCGTGTACACTGAGTAACAATGGCATCATAAGAGTGATGGCTGTAGGGACTTCCCTGGTGGTCCAGTGGTGAAGAATCTGCCTGCCAATGCAGGGGACATGGGTTCGATCCCTGGTCAGGGAACTAAGATCCCACATGCCGCGGAGCAAATGAGCCTGCATGCCACAACTAGAGAGAAGCCCGTGTGCCGCGACTAAGACCCAATGCAACCAAAAACAAATACATAAAATATATATACAAAAAAAAAAAAAAAAAAGAACGATGGCTGTAGAGCAGGAGATAGGCCTGGGTAGCAAAACCAAGACAGCCAATGACCATACCAGACTGTATTAGATGTGAGGGTGCAGTGCAGAGACCCAAAACAATGCTGGCTTCAACAAGAGCCGTGTATCTCTCACACGTAAAACTCCACGCGCTCATCTTGTGGGACTTCCCTGGTGGTCCAGTGGTTAAGACTTCGCCTTCCAATGCAGGGGGTGCGGGTTCAATCCCTGGTCGGGGAACTAAGATCCCACATGCCTCATGGCCAAAAAACCAAAACATAAAAAACAGCAGCAATATTGTAACAAATTCAATAAAGAATTATTTTTAAAAAGTGCATTATTAAAAAAAAAAACAACACTATGTGCTCATCTTTCAAGTGGAGATGATTGTGGGGCTTCCTCACTGGGTTGCTGTGAGGATTCACTGAGCTAATACATGAGAACTTCATGACCAAGGGGGGAAATCCTGCTTTGAACTAAGTAGCACAAGGCTGATTGCTGGTAAGAGAAGTACAATATTTCCTTCCCCATCTGCGGTTGTTTCCCATTAAAGAAAAAAAATTATGTGAGACAATACCAAAAGTTAAAAAATTTCCCATTATTAAAAAAAAAAGCCTCAGTACCGCAGCTAGCATGTAATAAATGTAACTTTTATAAATAACTTTTATTGCTATTGTCCTTGTCTCCTTACCTCCCTGCATCTGCCATGCTCCACTCATTCTTTTGATTCTGTTATGTGGAAAATGAAGTCCTTTAATGATATGCAAATCCAGCTTTTGATTTTATTTTGTTCCAACTCTCTTGTTAGTTGGTTTTGGAGGACAGAATCCTTGGGCAACCAGAGAGAGATTAGTGGCCAAAGGAAGGTGGTCAAATAGCAATTGACAACTGAGATCTGGGAAGTGTCCCACATTGGTGAGCACTTGGTTAGAGGCTTTGCAGGACCTAGCATTTCCCTAAAATTATTTAAAAATATCTATTGTCTATTTTAAATGATGCGAGCATTTAGTTCCTGCCATGCTAAAACATGCCTGCCTCTTTCAACGTGGTGGTAATGTATGCAGTGGAGGCTGGAGCCTGGGGTTGGGGGGTGAGTGCCAGTGTGAGGGGTGACATTGCCAGGCCCCTCAGGACAGGATTCTGATGGAACAAGGTAGATCCCCTGGATGCTGACATGGACCGGCCACTTCCTCAGTGCACAACCTAACCCACCTACCCATCTGGGAAGCAGAAACCACAAAAGGACTGAGCTCGACCCTGAAATAACTGAGAAAACCAGGAACTGAGATTTTATTTTCTGCCATGTGGCAGAACAAGGGTTCAACAGAGGTCTAGTTGAAAAGTGGATCCATAGAGAAAGGTCCACTTGCTGCATGTGGGCTACTGTGGCTGTGAGAACTTACACTCACCGTGTTGTGAGAGTTTTTAGGAATGATTGTATGTAACAATAATACAAGCTGAGACTTGCTGAATTCAAATGAGTGCCAGGCCCTATGGTAAGAGACTTACATAAGGGATTGCATCTGATCCTCCCTACAATCCTGGCAGGGAAATACCATGATTCCCATTTTATAGAGCAGGGAAGCTCTAATGCAGGGGTCCCCAAGCCCCGGGACGCCACAGCAGGCGGTGAGCGGCAGGTAAGCAAGCGAAGCTTTTTCCGCTGCTCCCCATCGCTGGCGTTACGTCCTGAACCACCGCCCACCCGGGCCCTGTCGGTGGAAGACTTGTCTTCCACGAAACCAGGCCCCTCAGGACAGGAGGTTCCAAAAAGGTTGGTGACCGCTGCTCTAATGGGTTCCCAGGAGTGAACTCACAGCAGTGAAGTGGCTGGCCCAAGTTCACAAAGCTGGTTTCAAATCCAAGACCACTTGGTGTGGAGGCCTAGGCCCCAACCCCTGAGTCACACTGTCCCCTAGATCCATCCCTTTTAACATACCTTGCCTTCTGCTGTAGTTAGTTTCAACCTACCTTATTTTTGGCTACTAGCTTGCAATGTCCTTTAAGGCAGGAGCTTGCCTGATTTGTCTTTTTAAACTTCTTATTGAGGTATAACTTCCTACCACAAACACAAATAAGTGTATGCAATCACCTAAGTCAAGGTTTTTTTAGAACATTTCAGCATGAAACGATTTTCCCCTGAGCTCCATCCCAGTCAAAATAGTGCCAAAGATGACTACTATTATTATTTCTATACCGTAGGTTTTTGCTGTTCTTGAATGTCATATAAATGGAATCATATAAATATATGAATATTTTATTTCCTTACATGACTTAGCACATACTTATTCAGGCTTAGTTAATGTGCTCAGGAAATGTTGAATAAATGTTCAAGGCAGGCATGAAGGGCCCTTACCCTTAGTGGCACACAAAAATCTTCATAAATATAAATCTGTATTCAAATCTGTATTCAAATATAATATATATTATATATTAGTAATGTATTATATGTTAGTACTTATTACATATTGCATTATTGTTCTATATTACTAATATATGTTACATATGTATATACGTGTAGATGTGTACATAGGTGTTTGTGTATGTATACGTACGTGAGAAGCTATTATCTGTGTAATAACACTCATTACACTGTATTTGATGAATCTGTTTAGTCGCCCCCCCTACCAGCAGTGAGACCCTCAGGAGCACAGTTGTTCTATTCATGGAGCACATGTTCAATATTCAGTGAACGTTTGTAGAATCAGTGAATAAACCATTCACTGTTTCCCTGTTCTTATCGTCTAATATCTTCTTTTATGAAGTGTCACTTTTGTCTTTTTAAAATTGGGTTAGTTGTCTTCTTTTATTGCATTGTAGGAATGCTTTGCATACCCTAGATAGAAGTCCTTTGTCAGGTAGATGTTTTGCAAATATTTTCTCCCAATCTGTAGCTTGCTTATGTATTTTCTTTTTTTTTTTTTAATTTTAAAAAAAGTTACTTATTTTTACTTTTGGCTGTGTTGGGTCTTCGTTGCCGCACGCGGGCTTTCTCTAGTTGCGGCGAGCGGGGACTACTCTTCGTTGTGGTGCGCGGGCTTCTCATGGCAGTGGCTTCTCTTGTTAAGGAGCACGGGCTCTTGGCACGTGGGCTTCAGTAGCTGTGGCACGTGGACTCAGTAGTTGTGGCTTGTGGGCTTAGTTGCTCCACAGCATGTGAGATCTTCCTGGACCAGGGCTTGAACCCGTGTCCTCTGCATTGACAGGCAGATTCTTAGCCACTCTGCCGCCAGGGAAGTCCCTGTATTTTCTTAATTGTGTCTTTGATGAGCAGAAGTTTGAAATTTTAAGGAAATCCAACTTACCTAATTTTCTTTTGTGATTTTGCTTTCTGTGACCTAAGAAACTTTTGCCTACCCTCAGGTCCTGAAAATATCGTTCTATATTTTCCTCTAAAAGCTTTATGGTTTTTTTGTTCATTTACCAAAGGTAATATTAGAGGTACATGGACAGATATTTTTTTAATTTAGTTGTAATGCTTTAAAAAATTTTTTTATGGTTTTCTTTTTTTTTTAAACATCTTTATTGGGGTATAATTGCTCTACAATGGTGTGTTAGTTTCTGCTTTATAACAAAGTGAATCAGTTATACATATACATATGTCTCCATATCTCTTCCCTCTTGCGTCTCCCTCCTTCCTATCCTCCCTATTATAGTTTTCATTTTATGACAACTTATACTAGTCTTCCACTTATGGAATCAACATACAAGTTTCTTTGACCACGCCCTGCAGCTTGTGGGATCTTAGTTCCCCCACCAGGGATTGAACCCGGCAGTGAAAGCATAGCGTCGTAACCACTGGACTGCCAGGGGATTCCCACAAGTTTCTTTTTCAAATAAACTTATTAAAGTCAAAAAAGTGAGAATGAAAGTCTTAATAGAATGGATGGTAGTTGACACAAATCATGGAGATGATACCTGAATGAATGGAATTTGGAAAATGTTGAAATACTGTGTAAAGCAGTATTTCTCAGGCTCTAGAGCGCAGGCTCAGTAGTTGTGGCGCACGGACTTAGTTGCTCCGCAGCATGTGGGATCTTCCCGGAACAGGGCTCGAACCCGTGTCCCCTGCATTGGCAGGCGGATTCTTAACCACTGCACCTCAAGGGTAGCCCTGGGAAGGCTTTATTAATTCCCTCTTCCTTGCTCCCTCCCTCCTTCCCTCCCTTTTCTTTTCTTTCTTAAAAAGGAAATATAAGTAGAAGTTATAATGACTCAGTGTCTTACCTCAGTGAAAATTCTTCCATCCCATACCCTGTGAGTGAGCTCACATGTTGAAGATCAGAGGATACAGACAACCAAGAAAAAGATACTAGAGGAAGTAAATTGTTACTGTTTAAAAAAATATCCAAGCAGTATAATCCAAAGCCAAAAAGCATTTAGATTTTCTAGCTCTTTTTAATTTTAAAAAATGTCCAAGCTTTGGAATGACTTATGTCCTTGAGTAGATGATAGGGTATTGGCAGTATAGAATTTGAACATTTATCATATATACAAGATAATAGCACCTATTCAAAAATGTTTATAAATGATGAAACAGTCTATCTCTTGTAAGTTTGGGCATCGAGCCAGATCATTGGAGGGCAGTTTTCTTGGATTGTCTTGGTCTCTGAAGGAGACCTTTTATTAAATTCTGCTTTGGCGTCATGCTCATGGCTTGTGTTGAAGAAAACCATATGAAACAGCTGAAAGTAATTCACTGATATATTTGCTTTAGAGATGATGTGGAGGAATAACCACTATATCAGCCAACAAGCCCTTCATGAAAACTCCTGTAGACAGTTCCCTCAGGCATCAGTGCTAGCAGTTCTGATTTTGTCTTGAACAGCTGACACGCTGACTGGTGTATGTGTGTGTGAGTATGTAAAATCAATTAAAATATATTTACATCTTATATTCAGGGGGCAGAATCAGTATTGAAACTGTGTTTTCCTTTCTGCTTTGGCCACCTGAAAGTTTAGTACTTAATTTGCTGCCTACCTTTTAAAATTGTACAAGACTGTAGAGCACGCTTTATCTTGTTATTGGACCTTGATTTTCCATACTGTGTATCTTTAAGCAAGAAAGAAAATCTTGTGCAGTTGTATGCATTTTTTAAGAAAGCAGCCTCGAGTCTATTTCAGCATTAGGCTAGGTGCAGTCTTAATAATGAAAATACCATTTCAATGTCCTTTAATCCGTATGAATAACAAATTATTCTAAATGCTGGGCATTTTAAAATTTAAGATCACTGAAAAATCTAAAGACTATTGGCATTTATATCCTGCACTTTTTCTCTTTAAGTCTCTCAAATTTTAAAAAAAATATTGGATCAATAAATAGCATTCCTTGATTCCCTTCCCAGTTCAAAACAATTGGGAAATAATACAGAGCAGAGAGACAAATGGACATAAAAATGTCATCTCTATTACTGACAAAGGTGACTGCAGACAGTGGCTTCAGAACTGTGTCCCAAAGGGCTTGCTAACATTCCACTAGAATTAACAGGTTTTCCCACCCAGGCTCTGGTGTGGATGAATTCCAGTTCTTTCCAAGAAAATAGATCCCAGCAGGGCCTGAGCTACCCTCCTCATTCCTTCTCCCAAAACCACCAGTTAGAGAAGTCATTCCTTCCCTGGGGTGGGTGAGGAAGGGGAACAGAGAGTTAAGAGTGTCACTCTATTGGGATGTTGCTGAATGGTTGCCATTGCTATATTTGGCAGGACAGTTTCTGGTTGAAGTGTCCTACACATTGTAAGAGCTTTAGCATCCTTGACATGTGGCTCAGTTATTTAACAACCAAAATAATGCCCACATATTTCCAGATGCACCTCTTTACCCCATAGGGTTGAGAACTTTGCTTAAGAGTAAGTTCCTCCATGGAAACAGGAGGCCTGTGTGTGTGTGTGTGTGTGCGTGTGTGTGTGTGTGTGTGTGTGTGTGTGTGTGTGTGTGTGTAGGGGAAAGGGTGGAAGGGGGCAGAGATGGAAGTTCCTTGTTAATGTTAATGCCTTTGTTATTGTTAAACTTTCTATTAGCCATAAAATTTTAAGCTAATTCCTTAGAATGATAGTGAGGCAAGTTGGTGTCATTCTGGCCCTTCCTGGTATCCCCAACAAGGAATGTCAGAAGTAGCAAAGTAGGGCAGTCAGCCAGCCTTCAGGGTTGCTTCACTGGCTTCTAACCCCTCCGGTTGGTAGTTCTCATATGAGATCTCAGGGATTGTCATAAGGGAACCTTGGGTGGCTTGAATCCTGACTAAAATTCCTGCAAAGCTAAAGCAAAAGAACAGCACAGGCATGGAAGGTACCAAGGGAAAGCTTGTGGAGGAAGTGGGGGAGGCTTTTGCCTCTCCCATCAGCCACCCTAAACAAACAAAACAATAAAGGTAGTAATCTACTCCATCACGGTCCCAATTTTAGCCATCCGAAGGAACTAACATTTTAACATTAAAAAGTTAACATTTTCAACTTCCATTTTCATCCTGAATCCATCACTCACTCTCAGAGATGGCCGTTTTTTTTTTTAAAGATTTTTTTTGATGTGGACCATTTTTAGTCTTTTTATTGAATTTGTTACAATATTGCTTCTGTTTGGTTTTTTTTTTTTTTTTTTTTTTGGCCACGAGGCATGTGGGATATTAGCTCCCCAGCCAGGGATCGAACCCTCACCCCTGCATTGGAAGGCGAAGTCTTAACCACTGGACTGCCAGGGAAGTCCCGAGATGGCCATTTTTAATGATTTTTAAGTTCCGCAAGTAGTTAACAATTATTTTCAACAGTATACATATTCATGTCCTGTTTTATCGACTGGAGATGGTATCTATTGCCTTCAGGCCATGAGTTATGAAGAACTCAGTGCAGTTTCTTTACTACCTTTATACCCACCACTCTCCCTTCCCTCTTTAGGTATTATTTTTAATTCTTATAATGGTGATCTTCATGACCTAAAATAGTATAATCAAACCTCAGTTTATTTTTGAAATTCAGACAGTTATCTATTGACACTCCTGGGTGAAGGAAATGGAAATTAGCATATGAACATGTCTGTCCAGCTCTCATCTCCACCATGCTTTCCAGTTTTTATTATTTTTATTTTTTACTGGCAAGATTATAATTCTTTTCTTACCCATCTCAAGACTGAGTCTAAATTTCGCATTTAATACAACCATTACAATATTTTCATTATGCAGTCACTATTTACCACAGAGCTCATTAGTCTGATTGAGTCCATAGAGATGAAGATGTGATCTTGTGCTCTTAAACTTCAGCCACTTGGCAGGAGATGTCTTGATCATCAGTGTTCAAAGATACCTTCCTTCCTTGATTTTTAGCTTTCTTCTCTTCTTCTGGGTCATACATAACCACACTGCTGCTTTTTGTCTTACCCTATGTTCTTTCTTGAATTTTTTTCTCAATTTGCTTGAATGTCTCCTTTTAAATTATTTTGTCGTTCTGTACTTTGGTTTATTTTACTGCACGGTAAAACCATAAAGGTGCCCTGTAAGCATCTGAATGCTTTAATCTCTCCAGGAGGTCACTGTGGCGTAGGTAAACTGTAGATGATGCACATTCCTGTTTTGCTGGCTGAACTTCACCGTTTGATTTCCCATCAGAAACTGTACATTGGAATGTAAGTTTGTTAGAACGCCCTTATTAAAGCAGTAACCTCAAATCTGCACTTGCTGAGTTAAAAATATTAAAAGAAACCATTTGCAACTTTGGTAGCTATTGATGGTGAGGAATTACTTACAACAAAGCCCACCCTGCCGTCCTGTGCTATTGGCTGAGAACTCCACCTCTCACAGTCTTCCTCATGACCTGTTATTCTCAGGCTCAGCTGATAGCACTGAAGATTCCTGAGAATCATCCTTGAATGTAAAACTCAGCTCTCCCTTCTCTCCCTCTTTTTACACCCAATCGTTAAAACTGATGAATTTTATCTCCAGATTTATTTTTTTTCCTTTTAACGTATCTTTATGAAGGCGTACTTTATGTAGAGGAAAATGCACAAATCATAAGTGTACAAATCTTAAGACAAACAACATTCCTATCACTGTGGAAAGTTCCCTCATCCTTCTCTCTAGTCAGTTATCCCCACTCCCCTCAAGTAACCCCTGTTCTGACTTCTATCACCATAGTTTATTTTGATCTGTTCTAGAACTTACTTAAATGGAACCAGACCTATGTAGTCCTCTGTGTCTAGTTTCTTTTGCTCAACATGATGTTCCTGAGATTTACCCATGATGTTGTTATCAGGAGTTTGTTCTTTTCTACAGATGAATTTCATTTCAGGAATATACCAAAATTTGTTTTTCCATTCTTCTGTTGATGGGTATTTGGAGTTTTTCCTTGATTTCGCCTATTATGAAAAAAGCTACTACGAGCAGTTGTGTACAAGTCTTTATGGGCACACATGCTTTTATTTCTCTTGTGTATATTCCTAGGAGTGCCATTTGCTAGGTTACAGAGTAAATGCATGTCAAACTTTATAGAAAGCTGCCATACAGTTTTTCCATAGTGGTGGCAGCATTTTATACTCCCACCAACAATGTACAAGAGTTCCAGTTCCTCCACATCTCCCCCCACACACTTGACGGTTTTAGTCTTTTTAAATTATAGCCATTCTGGTGTGTATATAGTAGTATCTCATTGTAGTTGAGTATTTCTTTTAGAATTGTATTTCTATTTAACTATTTTTTTAGAATTTTATTTTAAAATTGAGAGTACATGCATACTAGCATGTGTGAATATTTCTTAAAGTTGCCTGATTCGTCTTGGCTGGGTATAGAAATCTAGGATCGAAAAAAATTCATTCATAATTAGAAAACATGACGTCACTGACTTCTCGAATCCATGTTTGCTGAAGAGAAGTCCAGTGACAGTGTGGTTCTTTGCTTTGTAGGTAACCAGTTTTCTCTTTCTGGCACAAAGAAAATGGATATTTCTTGAAGGATTTTTTTCTTTTTATTTTATCTTAGAGATCCAAAAGTTCAACAGTATGTTTCTGTTCACGAGCTCCCTTTTATTCACCCCATTTAGCCCTTGGGGACCTTTTAGACTCCCAAAGGGTCACACTTTTCTTTACCTTGAGTATATTTTCCTCTATTTGAGGAGATTATTTCCTCGTCTCTATTGTGGCTGCATCTGTTTCTTTTTTTTTTTAAATTTATTTATTTATTTTTGGCTGTGTTGGGTCTTCGTTTCTGTGCAAGGGCTTTCTCTAGTTGTGGCAAGCGGGGGCCACTCTTCATCGCGGTGCGCGGGCCTCTCACTATCGCGGCCTCTCTTGTTGCGGAGCACAGGCTCCAGACGCGCAGGCTCAGTAGTTGTGGCTCAACGGGCCCAGTTGCTCCGCGGCATGTGGGATCTTCCCAGACCAGGGCTCGAACCTGTGTGCCCTGCATTGGCAGGCAGATTCTCAACCACTGCGCCACCAGGGAAGCCCTCTGCATCTGTTTCTGATAGTCCTAGTACATAAAAGTTGTGACCCAGTAGACTTACCTTCTATGTTCTTTAACTTTTTTATTTTTTACATAACCTCCCCCATTATCAACATCACTCACCAGTACGGTACTTTTTAAAAATATCAGGGTGACCCTACACTGACACATCATAATCACCCACAGTCCATAGTTTACATTATGGTTCAATCCTGGTGTTGTATATTCTGTGGGTTTGGGCAAACGTATAAGGATAAGAATCCATCATTACCATATCATACAGAGTTATTTTCACTGCTCTAAAAATCCTCTGCGCTCTGCCTGTTCATCCCTCCTTCCCCTCAAGCCCTGGTGATCACTGATCTTTTTTACTGTCTCAGTTTTGCCTTTTGCAGAATGTCATATAGTTGGAATCACATGGTATGTAACCTTTTCAGATGGGCTTCTTTCACTTAGTAATGTGCATTTAAGGTACCTCCTTGTCTTTTTGTGGCTTAATAGCTCTTTCTTTTCTTTTCTTTTTTTTTTTTAATAGCTCTTTCTTTTTAGTGCTGAATAATGACCCATTGTCTGGGTGTACCACAGTCTATTTACCCATTCACTTACTGAAGGACGTCTTGGTTGCTTCCAAGTTTTGGCAGTTGTGAATAAAGCTGCTGTAAACATCTATATGCAAGTTACTGGGTAGACATAAGTTTTCAACTCCTTTGGTTAAAGACCAGCTTTTAAAAAATAGATTTTTCACTCTTTGCTTTTTGCTCTACATCATAGGGGATTTTTTCAAGATTATCTTCTAGGTTGCTGTCTTGGTCCTCACCATACCTTTTCTATTTTCCAGCCACTCCATTCAATAATTAACTTTGGTCAGATTCTTTTATTTGGCTTATGTCTTTCTCATATCAGCCTATATAATTTTATGGATGTAAAATATTCTCAAGTAATTCTGATGGTCCTAATCAGTTTTTATTAAAAAATTAAATCTGTGTTCCCTGAATTTTTTTCCTTCCTTCATGGGTCAGTTGTGTTTGTTCGTCTTGATCCTTCTCTTCCCTGTTTTGCTTTTCCGTAATTATCTGGTGCAGCTGGTCTAAACGTAATTTGTGGCAGTTTGTATTTTCCAAAGATGGGCACACGAAACTATCCCATCTCATATACTCTTCTTCTTTTTTTTAAAATTAATAGCTACTTTATTTATTTATTTATTTTATTTATTTTTGGCTGTGTTGGGTCTTCGTTTCGTGCGAGGGCTTTCTCTAGTTGCGGCAAGCGGGGGCCACTCTTCCTCGCGGTGTGGGGGCCACTCTTCCTCGCGGTGCGCGGGCCTTTCACTATCGCGGCCCCTCCCGTTGCAGGGCACAGGCTCCAGACGCGCAGGCTCAGCAGCTGTGGCTCACGGGCCCAGTTGCTCCATGGCATGTGGGATCTTCCCAGACCAGGGCTCGAACCCTTGTCCCCTGCATTGGCAGGCAGATTTTCAACCACTGCGCCACCAGGGAAGCCCTCATATACTCTTCTTAAAGCTGATGCTGACACTGTTCCATCAAGAAGTGGGTCTATGTTCTTTGCCCTTGAATTGTCTGCAGTGGAAGTGATGCTATACAACTTCCAAAGCTAAGTCATAAAGACAGTTCAGTATCTGCCTGGCTCCTTCTCGGGATATGTCCCTTTGGAGCCCTGAGCTGCCATGTAAGAAGCCAAACTGCCCTGAAGCCACCACACTGGAGAGACCATCTGTAGAAACCACACAGAGATACCGCACCGCCCCTGGTGGTCCAGCCACCGTGTTTGAACTGCTCCAGTGCTGAGAGGAGCAGACGCAGCTGTCCCCGGTGAATTCTGCCTCAACTGTAGATTTGTAAGCACAATAAATATTGTCATTGTTTTAAGTTTTTGGTCGTTTTCAGCCCAGCAATAGATGGCCAGAACACTGCTGTTAATCCCGTGATGGCCTCCCAGCTGCCCTTCCCTGTGGACTCCCGCCCTCAAGCTTCTCTCATCCTGGGAAGGATTGCTCTTTATTTGAGTGATTCCTCTCTATTCTTTTCTCTCTTCACCAAATTCCATTTTGCTTCTACCTTTTAGAATTCCCACCACCCCCCACCCCGCCCCCAGTTTTAGCTGTGCTCCTGGCTCCTTTATTTTGTTTTCCTTCATAGTTGTGGTTTCAGTGGTATAAAAAAATCTCTTATCTTCTCAACAGACCTTGGGAGGCTAAATTCTGTGCACCATTGACCAGAAGCCTTGAAAAAGTAACACACACACACACACACACAATACATATGTATGTTTTCAAAATGGAACAAAAACTCTGAGTAGAAGTAACAAAGAAAAATTTTTGGTCATTCACACACAATGAATTTTTAAGTTCTGGGCTGAGAATTGAAGGAGGAAGTGGACGTTCAGCATGATGGAAAGCAAGGTTCCGGTATAAAAAGACTCCTTTATTTTGGTAAGAACACTTAACATGAGATCTATCCTCTTGGCAAGTTTTCAGTGTATAGTATATTATTGTTGACTGTTGGTACAATGTTATAGTGCACATCTCTTCTTACTTAACTAATTCTTCTTAACTGAAACTTTATGCCTGTTGACGAATAACTCCCCATATCCCCCTCCTCCTGGCCCCTGGTAACTGCTATTCCAGTCACTGCTTTTATGAATTTGACTGTTTTAGAAACCTCATAGAAGTGGAATCATGCAACACATGTCTTTCTGTGACTGGCTATTGCACTTGGTATAATATCCTCCAGGTCCACCCATGTTGTCACATATGGTGTAATCTCCTTCTTTTCAAAGACTGAATAGTATTCTGATGTATGTATATACCACATGCCCCCAGTCAACGGAAGAACACACGGAGAAGCCAAGAGTTTTCCATGAACCTTCAAGAGGCTGCTTGCCCTTATCTCCTTCTGGGGAAGATATTCCTACAAGGGACTTTCTTCCAAGAGTTGTCGTATAATTTGAAAAATGAACTCACGTCTCAGGTCATGTGTCATTGGATCAGAAATGGCACCAAAGCTGTCTGAACATGAGAAACTCCACCCTCTGAGGCTGTGTGGGGTGTGAAACTGTTCAGAAGAGCATTCCACTCTGCTCGGTGAAGAGCTGACCAATCATAAGCCCTTTTGGGGGAAATATATATTCTAAATGAACAAACATAAAGATGGGTACTTGACTCGGGCCATCTCCTGAGCCTCAAGTCTCCACGAACATTGATCAAAGAAGCATTGGGAAGTAGATAGATTGCATGGTTGGGGAAAGGTACCATGCTACCCCAGATTCCCTTGTATCCTTGCAATAAGCTCCAGTCTCAAAAGGAATCTCTGGGTATGTCTGCCAGGGACAACTTAAAGGAAACAGACTGATAGGGTGAGTGTAACAACCAAATTTAGAGTTTATGATTTACTTCTCTGTTCAGCATTAGGGCTTTGGAGAGGGCAACACACCTGTCATTGTTTGCAAAGCACAAAGTGATTTGTAAATGGAGCTGAAGTCCTTGTTGAGGAACAGTGGGTGTTCGTTTCCCTCTGACCATCTGCCTCAGAGCCAACTGTTGAGAGGTGTCTTGTTTAAAATACAAAAATCTGTGTCGCACTGGATACCTGATTAACTAGACTCTTGAGGGAGGGAGTCCTGGAAATTTGCATTTTATGTTTCCTGAAGTTTGAGAACCCGTAAAATACAGGTAGCTTTCTTCAAAGGGTGTGTGTGTGTGTGTCTGGCACATGCACACCTGTGTGTCAAGGGTTTGTGGTAGCCATTCTTAGAAGAGATGGGGCCAATGCCATTGCCTAGAAAAGAAGGTGAAATCAGCATTTTTTTTAACATCTTTATTGAAGTATAATTGCTTTACAATGGTGTGTTAGTTTCTGCTTTAAAACAAAGTGAATCAGTTATACATATACATATGTTCCCATATCTCTTCCCTCTTGCATCTCCCTCCCTCCCACCCTCCCTATCCCACCCCTCTAGGTGGTCACAAAGCACCGAGCTGATCTCCCTGTGCTATGCGGCTGCTTCCCACTAGCTATCTATTTTACATTTGGTAGTGTATATATGTCCATGACACTCTCTCACCCTGTCACATCTCACCCCTCCCCCTCCCTATATCCTCAAGTCCATTCTTTAGTAGGTCTGTGTCTTTATTCCCATCTTGCCACTAGGTTCTTCATGACCTTTTTTTTTTTTTCCTTAGATTCCATATATATGTGTTAGCATACTGGAAATCAGCATTTTATATCCAAAAGCTCAAATGACTCTTTGAGAAGTTCCCTTTGGGAATAAGAAGGAGGCAAGTGATGTCAGTTCCACCAGACTGCAGAGCCCACACAGAGGCAGCCCCTTTGAGGAGGGATGACCTCATGGGAGGATGTCTGTGAGAACTGGGTTCAAATATTGTGGAGTGCAGTGAAGGGCTCCGTGGGTCAAGGAAAGGAACAGACATGATCTACCTTTCTTCAGGCATGCACTGTCTAGGGCATGGAATTGGGCAAGCAAGAATCCACTCCCACCATCAGTAGCCCCACTTGACAGACCATAAGCTGGGCTATTTACCTGCACACACAGGTGTGGCTGTATGGGTGGTCGACATATTGGAATACATTTGTAATGGCGGCTCATTAGCCACTGCCTCAATCCTCCGCCCACTCAAGTGTCCCCTCTACCATGATGACTCTGACCTGGCTTCCCCACCCTCCCCTCCAGTATCCATGATCTAATGAACAAAGGTTAAGTTCAGGAATGATGGGGGTCCCAGCACCCTGCACTGGCACTGCAGCTTGCTTGTCTTCTGATTGGTTGATGCCCATGGTATACAGATGGTTCAGTATTTTGGGTCACCCCATGTAGTGGGTGGCTCATTTCTGACAATGACATCAAGTAGTAGCTTGGAACATTAGCAGCTCTGGTCAGCTCTGGACTCAGAAGTCAGGATGCTTCCTGTTGGAAGTCGAGCAGACCCCCTTCTTGGATCGTAAGGTCCCCTCTAGAATCCTGCATGCCAAGGTAGAGGGTGCACCTCAACAGACAGATACCAGACTCCCTTCTAATCGTGATATATAGGGCTGTGAACGGGTCCTAACTCAATTTCAAAAATAAAGACATACAGTTGCTGCTAACCCAGGGATCAGGAAGCAATTCAAACTGGTTAAAGAAGCATAAGGAATTATTATTCTTATTAAATTACCACGTATGTCACAGAAAGGTTACTGAAAACAGATCATCAGGGACTGTGGTTTTCCTGGCCCATTTGAAGTTCAGACCAGTAGAACAAACACTTCAAGAGGGTTTTCTTTTTTTCTGTTTTGTTCACTGAGATCCCAATGCCTAGGACCTAGGACAGTGCCTGACACATAAGTGAGTCCTTGATACATTTTTGCTACCATGACTACCATTACTAAAGAAAACTCACCAAACTGTCTAATAATGATTACCTCTCTGGAGAGGGAGTGAAGCTGGGGTGCCAGGGAGGGGATAGCGATTCATATTTTCTACTTTATACACATCTGGGTTGTTCGGAGTATTTATACCAATCAGAGGCTACTTCTATTATATATATATTATGTAAATTATTTTATAAAAAATACCTCTCATGTCAAAGTTTATTTCCCCAAGTGCCTTTATCTTCTCTTACAAGCAACCAGTACAATAATAATGAACCCTTTTTAAAAAAATCTGAAAGGTCGATTCAAGTGTTTCTGTTCCACAGCATATTTTTGGCCCCAGAGCAGTATGTGGAATCCCAGGTTATTAACAGAGTTTTCTTTGGATGCCCTGAATCAGTCTTCCCTCGGCACATCCGCAGGGCAAGGCCACCTGCCTGGGTCTGGTCAACGCCGGGGGCGTTTTGGACGGACATGTCTATCCTGAAAGCTTCCAGGCCGCCTTTGAACTTGGCTTGGCAGCCAATCAAAATCTCCCGGAGCATCCCAGACGATCCCGCTGCGCGTGGGAGCAGTGGTCCCGCCTCTCGCAGCCGGGAGGAGCCCTGCAGTAAGCCCGGCAGCCGCCAGCTGGAGCTCAAAGGCAGCGACGCCGCCCCGAGACCGCGGGGAGCCTCGCAGCGGGGGGCGCGTCTGCTCCGCCCGCCCCTCGGCCTGCGCGCATCCCGCCTGCCCCAACCAGAGGCATCCTTTCCGAAGCTGGACGAAGTTCACCGCCATCTCCCTTTTCTACGCTTGTCTCTTTATTCCATTACCAAAGGTTGCTTCAGGGCTTTAATAAAACCAAACTGAAACGTTGTCAGAGGAGAGGGATCCGAACGTGGAGAGGACTGGAAACTGGCGTTACTTCATTCATTGGGAAACATTTACAGATCCCCCTACCAGGGGTCAGACCCGCAGCCGGAGGCTTGGGACGCCAAGTTGAGTAAGACAACCTTCGGAGGGCCTCAGCCTGGTAAATAATAGTAGGGTAAAAGACCGTTTCAGGGAAACCATTTGGTTCTGCTTTTGGCTGAAGCACCAAAATAATAGATGTCACATGTCAAGGAGTTGTGTCAGGTCGCCGTGCAGGACGTGCAAAAAGGGATGGCTTGGAGGTGCTGAGCTCCTCCCACTGAGGGTAGGAAAGGGGCCCAGAGGGGGTAATTAAAGGAAAAAGTGTTTGGAGAGAGAACCGGTTGATGAGTTGAGTCCTTTAGTTCTCATTAACTTAAACCTAGGGAAAGGAGCTTTAAAGGGACCCCTTGGAGAGGCTGCTTGGGAAATCTAAAACGTGTGGCCCTGGGTTGACTAGCTGTTCTGACTGAAGAGAAAAAGGTGTTACCACACTGGGGGCAATCTTATCCCCACAGTTTGTGAAGGCAAATTTCAGTGAGTGTTCTCAGGGGACCAGATGTGGATCCCCTGTGGAGAGAACCGCAGTGGAGTGAGGAGATCTCAGCAGAAAAAAGGCCCCTGGGTGCTCTGATTCTAAAGGAAGGAGACCTTAAGCCACCTGCTGAAATAGAGATGCATTTGCCTGAATCCAGTGAACTGCAGGTGAGATATTTCCAGCGCTCCATGGGGGAACCCATCAGCCTGAAATATCTGCCATGCCCAGAGAGTGCCAGCACCTACTATGGCCTTGTCGGTCAAGTCAACACTTTCCAGCCCCCCACACCTGGCTCCCTGTGTCCACTGGGTCTGTGCTTCGTGGGTAGGGTGACCATATGCCCCAGTTTGACTGGGATGGTTCCGGTTTACATCTGAAGTTCTGGCATAATTATTGACGGCGCCCCCTTTCAGTCTCAAAAGGGTCCTATTTGGATGATAAATTACATGTTCATCCTACTGATGGGAGAATCGAGGTAGCCACTTAGGCAGGTGTTATGAATTGTGCCCCACAAAGTGATAAGTTGAAGTTCTAACCTCCAGTGCCTCAGAATGTAACCTTATTTGGAAATGAGGTAATCAAGGTGAGGTCATCAGGGTGGGCCCTCATCCAGTATGACTGTTGTCCTTATAAAAAGAGGGAATTTGGACACAGAAACAGGCATGCACCCTGGGAAAATGCCATATGAAGATGAAGGCGGAGATGGGGTGATACCTTTACAAGCCAAGACATGCCAAAGGTTGCCAGCAATCTACAGGAAGCTGGGGGGAGAGGCCTGGAACAGACACTCCCTCACATCCCTCAGAAAGAACCAACCCTGCTGACACGTTGATCTCAGACTTCCAGCCTCCAGATTTAAAACAAAACATTTCTGTTGTTTAAGCCACCCAGTCTGTGATCCTTTTTCACAGCAGCCCTGGGAAGTGAATACACCAGGAAACAGAAGCAGGTAATCTTGTCCTATATCCCTTCCCAAAGGTCCAGTCTGTAGCTGGCTCAAACTAGGCAGCAGGAGAAATTTTACGTGAAATAATTTTTTTTCTGTTTCTTAAAACTGAATATATTTGTTACTGAACCTGAAGTGTGTGCAGCCATTTAAAGTGACAGCAGGTTGTTTTTATGGTGTAAGAATAATGGGTGCAGGGGAAGAACCACTGCCCAGAGCAATGGCCTAGCAAGGGGGTGGGATGCTGGGTGCCGCAATAAAGGGGTGCATTTCCTGGAGAGAAGATAAACCCAGTAACAAACCAACAGTAATTTATCTGCTTTTTAGTACTGCTGTGCTGCAGTATTGAGCAAGGTCAGTGATAAAATACTCCTCCTACCCCGGGGGCCACTCCTGCCACTCCCACCATTGCCCCAGATTGGATTTGAAGGACAGGACAGTGGGAGATAGGAAAAAACAAAATAACTAATGTCGAATCTGGTGGTTTTTCAGCTGGGGCAGTCTTGTCCCAGAGGAATATCTGGCCATGTCTGGAGCCGTTTTTGACTGTCGTAACGGGGCGAGGGTGTGCTGCCAGTGCCTAGTATGGAGTCCAGGGATGCTTTTAAAGAGCCTACAGCACACAGAGCAGCTGCCCGTGCACAGAATTATCAGGCCCCAAATGCCAGTAGTGCTGAGGTTGAGAAACCCTGGCTTCAACACTGAAACCACTGGATGTATCCTAAGTGCTCCTAAAGTGGCTGTGAGGAGGGCCGAGAGAGGGGACCCCCAGGGCGTGTGGTTGTGGAATGGGAATGCTTAGGAGGGGACTGGGTCAGTCATTTACTGGGTGGCGTGCCTGTCACAGGAACACGCAAGAGGGAATTTCCACGTAAGGCTTTGGGATCTCAGATGTGAGAAGTAACGACAGTGGGATTAAAGGAGCACTTTCTGTGGGCAGAGCCCTGTGCTGAGGCGTCGTTGTGTTGTTTCATTTGACTCTCGTGACAGCCCTGAGAAGCAGATATTATTTCCATTTAGGCTCAGAGAGGTGAAGTAATTTGCCAAAAGTCAGAAGGGAGACAATTCGAATGCAAACCTGCTCCTGCTTGACTCCAAAGGGCATGCTTTTGTTACCCCCAAACTGGATTCACCCCTTTTTTAAAAAAAATTTATTTATTTATTTATTTATTTATTTATGTATTTATTTATTTATTTTTGGCTGTGTTGGGAATTCGTTTCTGTGCGAGGGCTTTCTCCAGTTGCGGCAAGCAAGGGCCACTCTTCATCACGGTGCGCAGACCTTTCACTGTGGCGGCCTCTATTGTTGTGGGGCACAGGCTCCAGACGCACTGGCTCAGTAGTTGTGGCTCACGGGCCTAGTTGCTCCGCGGCATGTGGGATCTTCCCAGACCAGGGCTCGAACCCATGGCATGGGGGATTCTTAACCACTGCACCACCAGGGAAGCCCTGGATTCACCTCTTGGTGAGTGTTGAGCCCAAAAGCACAACTAAGCCAAAGATGGGGAGAAGGAAGGATTTATCACGTGCAACAAGTAAGGAGAACACTGGGGATCTTTTCCCAAAGCAGTGTCTCCCTAAATAGCAAATGGGGACATTTTAAGTTGAGTACATGCATATTCATGAAGGGGCTTGAGCAGAAGAGAATGCAGGATAGAATTGGGGCAGAGGTTGCCAGAATCCAGTCTTTGGTTGATTAAAGTCAGGAGGGTTGGAAAAGGTCAACATCATCATTCCTTAGGTTCTGACGAGTCTGGGATCTCAGCATGTTGTTCCCATCGTCCACCGGGGTGGGGCCTTAGTTTCTGCAAAACTTCGAAATCTGTGTCAGGTTGTTAGGTGTATCCCTTGAGGAGGAACTAGGACTCTGTTTTGTTGCTGAACTATTGTTTTCTTGACTGCTTTTCCTTTGTTCCTGTCTTCCCTTGTTTTCTTCAGATCATTAGTTACTGAGACCTGCTCAAAGATAAACATTGTGGCCAGGCTTAGATCACAAAATGGCTTAGGCCAAAAATGGCTTCTCTTATGTCAAGAAAGCCAGGCCTAGTTCTCTTTCTCCAGGACCGCCACCCCCTTCCCTATCTGCTTACACTTTTACCCCCGAAACCGTAACACTGACCAGTAATCAAATCCACCAAAAAGCGGTGATGACCTGGATGAAGGAGAGATCTATTTGAAAAAAAGTTAATGCTTCTCTCCAGTACCTGTATTCTTTTCTTTTTCTACTGTTTCTTCTACCTTGTTGCATTTTATTTCATTTCCTTACCTCACTTGGTTCCTTTCATAGACAGTTGAAATTAAAGCCCAGAGGAGGGAAATGACTTGCCCAAGGTCACTATTTAGGTTTTAAAGCAAGAATAAGAACTTTTTATTCAAGGTAAGGCTTTTCCTTGCCAGCAGACTGCTCTTTGTATCACCCCGAGCATCTGTTGAGTATCTGTTTTCTACCCTTGGGATTCTCAAATCATTGACTTTTCTTACAACGGGGTTGACGAGTTCAGTTTTAGAATAATGAGTGTTCCTTCTAAAGAGAATTCCCTAAGTGGTTCTTGCTTCCCTTTCCCCGAGGTTGACGCTCTCTTTTTAAAAGACAAAGCTGGCATTCTGCCCCTTGTCAATTTTGAAGGACTCTCTCTATGACCTGGGCTGACATCCATGGCTAAGGAAAGATTCTGGCTCCTTGACTGACTTGGCCAAGATGCGGCCATGTCCTGTGGAGAAGGCTCAGGTGCTGTCATTTTAAAATGCTGTGAAACTGATAATTAGGCCAGTGGGAACATATGGAATGTGTCACGCCCATCTTATTCCTTGTCCAAAACTATTATCTCATTAGACAAATGTGAGGCTGACAAAACAGACAGCTAAGAGATGAGACCCTAACCACTCATTTTCTCAGAATGACTTTACTGGTTTAAGTAGAAATGGCCCCTGTTCTTAAGATTACAACTGAAAATCATGTCCCTAGCTGTGATATTTCCTCCTCCTTGCCTCAGTTTTCTTCTCTCTCTCTCTCTTTTTTTTTTTTTTTTTTTGAGATCGACACAGCACAAGCTTTACTCACTGGCCAAAGAATGGAGAATCTGGAACTAAGTTCACAGATCAACTTCTCACCCACCAGGTGAGAGTTATTTATTTTATTGTATTTATTTATTTTTAAATTTTTTTAACTTTTTATTTTATATTAGAGTATAGTTGATTAACAATGTCGTGTTAGTTGCAAGTGTACAGCAAAGTGATTCAGCTGTACATATACATGTATCTATTCTTTTTCAAATTCTTTTTCTGATAGCTAAAACTAGAATGGTCTTCAAGGATGCGTCCAGCTCTGATGCTACAGAGTTTTCCATTTCTTATACAACAGCCCTATAGCAAACCCATGGGTTATTGTGATCACTTGCCTTGTCCTCTTCATCCACATTCCTAGGACAGTGGGATTCCTGACCTTTACGCATGACTTGGGAATGTGTCTGAGCACATGATCCTGCATTCCCATTTTTATTTATTTATTTATTTGTTTATTTTTAACATCTTTATTAGAGTATAATTGCTTTACAGTGTTGTTTTAGTTTCTGCTGTATAACAAAGGGAATCAGCTCTATGTATACATATATCCCCATATCCCCTCCCTCTTGCGTTTCCCTCTCACTCTCCGTATCCCACCCCTCTAGGTGGTCACAAAGCACCGAGCTGATCTCGCTGTGCCGTGCAGCTGCTTCCCACTAGCTATCTATTTTACGTTTGGTAGTGTATATATGTCATGCCACTCTCTCACTTCATCCTAGCTTACCCTTCCCCCTCCCCGTGTCCTCAAGTCCATTCTCTAGATCTGCGTCTTTATTCCTGTCCTGCCCCTAGGTTCTTCAGAACCTTTTTTTTTTTCTTTTTAGATTCCATATATATGTGTTAGCATACGGTATTTGTTTGTCTCTTTCTGACTTACTTCACTCTGTATGACAGATTCTGGGTCCATCCACCTCACTACAAATAACTCAATTTCATTTCTTTTTATGGCTGAGTAATATTCCATTGTATATATGTGCCACATCTTCTTCATTCATCTGTCGATGGACACTTAGGTTGCTTCCATGTCCTGGGTATTGTGAATAGAGCTGCAGGGAACATTGTGGTACGTGACTCTTTTTGAATTATGGTTTTCTCAGGATATATGCCCAGTAGTGGGGTTGCTGGGTCATATGGTAGTTCTATTTTTAGTTTTTTAAGGAACCTCCATACTGTTCTCCATAGTGGCTGTATCAATTTACATTCCCACCAACAGTGTAGAAGGGTTCTCTTTTCTCCACATCCTCTCCAGCATTTATTGTTTGTAGATTTTTTGATGATGGCCATTCTGACTGGTGTGAGGTGATACCTCATTGTAGTTTTGATTTGCATTTCTCTAATGATTAGTGATGTTGAGCATCCTTTGATGTGTTTGTTGGCAATCTATATATCTTCTTTGGAGAAATGTCTATTTAGGTCTTCTGCCCATTTTTGGAGTGGGTTGTTTGTTTTTTGATATTAAGCTGCATGAGCTGCTTGTATATTTTGGAGATTAATCCTTTGTCAGTTGCTTCATTTGCAAATATTTTCTCCCATTCTGAGGGCTGTCTTTTCGTCTTGTTTATGGTTTCCTTTGCTGTGCAAAAGCTTTTAAGTTTCATTAGGTCCCATTTGTTTATTTTTGTTTTTATTTCCATTTCTCTAGGAGGTAGGTCAAAAAGGATCTTGCTGTGATTTATGTCATAGAGTGTTCTGCCTATGTTTTCCTCTAAGAGTTTTATAGTGTCTGGCGTTACATTTAGGTCTTTAATCCATTTTGAGTTTATTTTTGTGTATGGTGTTAGAGAGTGTTCTAATTTCATTCTTTTACATGTAGCTGTCCAGTTTTCCCAGCACCATTTATTGAAGAGGCTGTCTTTTCTCCATTGTATATTCTTGCCTCCTTTATCACAGATAAGGTGACCATATGTGGGTGGGTTTATCTCTGGGCTTTCTATCCTGTTCCATTGATCTATATTTCTGTTTTTGTGCCAGTACCACACTGTCTTGATTACTGTAGCTTTGTAGTATAGTCCGATGTCAGGGAGCCTGATTCCTCCACCTCCATTTTTCTTTCTCAAGATTGCTTTGGTTATTCGGGCTCCTTTGTGTTTCCATACAAATTGTGAAATTGTTTGTTGTAGTTCTGTGAGAAATGCCATTGGTAGTTTGATAGGGATTGCATTGAATCTGTAGACTGCTTTGGGTAGTATAGTCATTTTCACAATGTTGATTCTTCCAATCCAAGAACATGGTATAGCTCTCCATCTGTTTGTATCATCTTTAATTTCTTTCATCAGTGTCTTATAGTTTTCTGTATACAGGTCTTTTTTCTCCTTAGGTAGGTTTATTCCTAGGTATTTTATTCTTTTTGTTGCAGTGGTAAATGGGAGTGTTTCCTTAATTTGTCTTTCAGATTTTTCATCTTTAGTGTATAGGATGAATTCCCATTTTTTAAAACTTAACTCTAGATAAAGTTCAATGGGAAGAGTACACCCACAGGACTTTGTATGATGGACTGAGTCCAGAAGAAAATGCCTCTTCAGTTAAAATATCAAATAAGGGTGGTATCCTTACCCCTATTTTACAAATGAGAAACTGAGCACCTGAATTGTTACCCAAATGTCCTGAGTCGCTATGTTCCAGAAATAATAACTAGCATTTAGTGAATGTGAATGCTGCACCAGGCTCTATAATAAGAGTTTCATGTGAACTCATTTACTCTTCACAATAACCTTTTGAGGCTGATAACAATATTACCTCCCTTTACAGTAATTAGAGGCACAGAGGGGTTAGACAGCTTGCACAGTTCACACAGCTGATAGCTAGAGGAGCTGTGATCAGAAGGTTCATTCTATACTATGAACACTATACACAATAAATATATCATCTTGCCTTTTATTACCTTACTTAATCTAATTTACTATTATTTTATTTAATTCTCACTTTAGTGCTATGAATTAGGTACTATCAGTAGTGTGCCAATAAATGTCTAACAACTGGCTCTCCAGGGAAGGGAGAAGCCTAAATTGTAGTGTTTGCCAATTTCCATGGTGCAAATACTCCCAGAGTAGTTAATTTCAAGCTACCAATGAAACATCGATGAACCCGGAGTTGGGAAGAAATGTTCTCCATTACATGGTATTTCCATCCTATGGATACACTACTTATAAATAGTTTCAAGAATATAGCTAATAGTAAACTGTATTAAAATGATTAGGAAATGATAAGTTTTGAATATCTATTTGAATATTTATGCCTTTCTTTTTAATGAAATGTATTTAACTATAAAATGAACAAAGGAAGCTCTAGAATAATGCCTACAACATTTTCCCATTTTTGTGCATAAGAGAAAATTCTCTACCCCGTATATGTGTATAAATGTTTATTTGATCAAAAAAGAGTAAACTCTTAAAATGGGTTACTTCAGAGATGGGGAATTGAGGATGCCAACAGACAGATTCCCTTTCTCTTATCATACCTCTCTATTAGTTGTTGGTTTTACAACCATCATATTGTACTTTTATGATAAAAAATAATTTATAAGGTTTTCTTTTTTTTTTTTTTTTGGTCCTGCCTCGTGGCTTGCGGGATCTCAGTTCCCCGACCAGGGATTGAACTCGATTGAACTTGGGCAGTGGAAGCGCTGAGTCCTCACCACTGGGAACACCTGATAAAAGGGTTTTTGTGTTTTTTTACTGTGAAACTAGAATCGGGGGGTAAGAAGTGACTTTTCTATTAAATGGTTTTAGAGGTGGAGGAAATTATGATAATTGTAAAGGTTGAGGAATGTTCAACTTCTCATTTTGAAATTAGTTTGTTGACTTGTTCATTGTCTTTCCCTCTAGAACGGAAGGTCCGTGGCAGCTGACACCTAAGTGTGTCCAAAGTCTTGGGCCCAGCCACCATCATCACTGCCTTACACTAGTATAAGAGCTTCTGAACCCATCTCACTGCTTCTGCTCTTTCCCTCTGTATTAATTTGCTAGGGCTGCCATATCAAAGGACCACAAACTGGGTGGCTCAAAACCACAGAAATGTATTGCCTCACAGTTCTGGAGGCCAGAAGTCCAAGATCAAGGTATTGGCAAGGTTGGGTCCTTCTGAGGCTGTGAGAGAGAATCTGTTCCAGTTCCTGGTGCCTCTCCTCCAGTTCCTGGTGGTTTGCTGGCAATTCCTTGGTGTTCCCTGGCTTGCAGCTGCAACACTTCAGTCTCTGCTTCTGTTGTCCCATGGGTCTCTCCCCTCCTGTGTCTGTGTATCTTCTCCTCTTCTTGAGGAGAAGAAGTCATTTTGGATTAAGGGTCCACCATACTCCACTAAGACCATCTTAACTGATTACATTGGCAATGGCCCTGTTTCCAAAGAAGGCCACTCTCTGAGGTACTGGGGGTTAGGACTCCAACGTATCTTTCGTGAGGGACACAATTCAACCCATAATGCCTTCCTACAGTCAGTTCTTCATGGAGCTGCCAGAGCAAACTTTAAAAAATATAAATTGGTTCACTCTCCGAGTTCCCCATCACATCAAGACCTGAACTAGGGCCACCATACCCTACTTCCTCTGGTCCCTGCATCTTTCTCCATCCATATCTCTTAGTATTAGTATTCTGAGCTAACCACACTGACTGTCTTTCTATTCCTAGAGCATTCCATGTGCCTTTCCCCTTCAGAGACTTTGCTGTTCCTTCTGTCTGAAACGTGCTCCCACCAGATGTGTGCCTGGCTCTCCTTCTCATGTCCTCCAGGTCTTCCCATCCAGGGCCACCTCCTTTGCGAGGTCTACTCTGACCCTAACCCCTAGAACAGGGGCCACTCCTGTATCCTCTTGTTCAGTTTTCTTTATAATGCTCAGTACTATATGGCATTATATCTTATATTTATTTGTTTATTATGTTACATGTCTCCCCGCTGGAATGTAAGCTCCTCAGGCGAAGGGATTTTTTAAAATTTGAAAACCTTGCAGATATTTTAATGTACTTTTTAGTTAAATTAAAGTTTTGAACAGGTGACTCATTTACATGGTTGAAAGTGAAAATGATATAAAAAGATATCCAGAGAAGGCTCGTTCCCATTTCTGCCTCTGACTATCCAGTTTCCCTGACCCCCATAGAAAACTAGTCTCCCAGTATCTCTTTATGCAACTACAATACATATTTGTATATATGTACATATATATTCTTGTTTTCCCATCTTATACTGAAGATGTCATTTAATACAGAGTTGGCCCCTTGCATTTACGTTCCTTCAAAATATTTCCTGGACATCATCCCATATCACTTTATATAGAACTTTCTCATTCTTTTTTAAACAGCTGTATAGTATTCCCTTTTGGGAACATACTAGAGTTTTCACTTCCCTACTGATAAATACTTGTGGCTTCCATCTTTTGTTATGTACGACAGGGATTTCCATGCTGTATCCCCAGAGTATTGAAGTCTTTCTGCACAGAGCGGACTGTCAATAAACAATTGTAGAGAGGATGAAAGATGAATGAACCAATATGAATGAGCCAAGGAGTGTAGTAGGAAAGGAGCCCAAGGGCGGCTCGCAGGTACGCGGTGCTGCACGGAGGCCCCACCAGGTGGCGCTGTGGGCGGCGGGCGCGCCTGGCCGTGGGGTTGGGGGTGGGGGCCCGCCGCTCTTGCCGTGGGCGCAGACGGCAGCGCGGGGACGAGCGTGGGGGTAGGGCGAGTCATATGACCCGTTCGGCTTCCTGGCTTCGGCCGCCGCCGCTGCCAGCCCGTGCCCGCCAGCGTCGCGCCGGGGTCCCGAGGAGCCGTTTGGGGGGTCCGAGCCGAGGCCCACTTGTGTGGAGGTTGTCGCCCCCGCTGCCTGCCCGCTCGCCTGTCCGTCCTCCCTCCCGGCCGCCATCATGCTGGCTCTCATCTCCCGCCTGCTGGACTGGTTCCGCTCGCTCTTCTGGAAGGAGGAGATGGAGCTGACGCTCGTAGGGCTGCAGTACTCGGGCAAGACCACCTTCGTCAATGTCATCGCGGTGAGTGCCCTCCCGCTCACCCGCCCGGGGCGCCGCAGCCCGCGAGTCCGGCGCGGGGTCCGCCCGCAGGCCCGGCTTGAGGGTCCTCTCAGCGCGGCGGGGCTCTTGGGAGTGTGCGTGTATTGGGGGAGGGAGTAGCGGTGCTTGTCACCTCCCCTAGGGTCAGGACTTGCAGCTTCGCGTGTGTTGGTGGCTGAAGTGTAGCGCTGAGATTGGCAGCTGAAGGGTTAATTCCATTTAGTTGTCTTCTTCCAAGCGCCGTGTTCTTATCGCGGCCGGGGTTTGGAAAGGGTGGAATTGGGCTTGTCACATGTTTAAGGCGCTTGGGGGATTGGGGTTTCCTTCGGGTTTGGTCTGTGAGGGCAGCGGAAGGGTTAACTCCAGCTTGTCACTTTCCTGAAGGGTGGGATTTGGCGAGTCCGTGTGTCCGTGAGAAAGCATAAAAATTGAGATCCTCTCAACTAGCCACTCGGGACGAAGAGCTCCGATGTAGGAAAGCAGGGGACCGGTGGGGACTCATTCGTGAATTCTGTGGGCAGCTTCTCCGCTGTAATGCAGTTACTGGTTTTCACCCGTTTCCCGAGGGGCCAAGATCAAGTTGATTGTGCTGCGCTCACCGGTAAAGCTGGGGAGAGACATTTCCAGCCAGTCCAAAGTAGTGCAGAGCTTTTATTTTATATTACTTTATTCTATACTTTATTTATCTAATTGAAGTATAATTGATTTATAAATGCACAGCTTTTATTAAGCCGAGCAGTGAGGGGGTCTCTGCATTTCTAGTGCTAAATGTCCTCATCTAGGGGGTAAGATCTGCAGCCAGCGTAAAGTTAACTACGTTGAAAAAGCGGGGGTGGTCTTTTGTGATGGTGCTTCTTAAATGAAGGGAGGGGAAGGGTCTGGGCAGGAACATAGCTTATTCCACGCCCAGGGAATGGGTGTCTGGGAGGGAAATTGCCCTGAGAACCTATACACAATGTGGTGTTTATTCAGCAGTGATTGAGGGGAAGGAGGATGATTCAATTTTGCTTGTTTGGTTGGCTGGGGAAGGAGTAAGAGCGAAAGATTCTCATCAATCTTTATTTACAGACCAGGAGTTGTTGTGACTCAAGTCTTAGCTGATACGAGCTTGTGCTTGTCCAGCTACTCCAAAGAGAGATGGCAGCAGTTCCTCCACCGTTTAGATGATGGGTGAAAAAATAGGCGACTAGCTGTCCAACTGGTTGGGTTACTGGAATTATTCAAACACGCCTTCCTTGTTGGAGAACACAACTTGTGTAACTTGTGACTCTTAGTCCTTGCAGTTATAGAGCAACAGGAATGAGTAAGACTTGGAGAAATAGAGATCAGCAGAAATCCAGACTTCCTTTGAGGAATGTTGCATATAAACCTAAAGAAAATTTGCCTACTTTTTTGGCTCTTTTTGTATAATATGATTGGGGGGGTGCTTGAGATGACTATTTTTTCAACAGTCATAGAAAAGTGGAATGTGTATCTAATACCACTAAAATTAGTAAGGAAAAACGTCGGGCTAAGTATCCATATTCGAACTTTTATATGATGTGGAAAAAGATCAGCCTGAGTGCAGCTGAGCTCATTTAACTGTAAATTTTCTGGTATTCCTTCGAGATAAGAATTGGTGTCTCCTCCTAAATTCTATCTTTTTGACAAGACTGAATTAATTTATTGTGTATATAGGTGTATTATTACAGTCAGTCTTGTGTGTTGCAGAGAAGCAGTTATTCTCGGGAAACCTAAAAAGAGTTTAGTAAATCTTTGAGGAACTTCTAAAAATACAAGCTCGATTTTCATGCTTATGTTTTCAGTAGGCAGTGTAGCTTAATATAATGAGCATGAACTTTGAAGTCAAGCATCCCTGGGTTTGCAGTCTGGCTCTGCCACTTAGCAGCCTTGTATCCTCTTTCAGTCCTTGATTTCTCATCTATCAAGAGGAGATAATAATAGGTTTCTTACAGAGTTGCTGTGAGTACATGAAATGACAGATGTTAAGTGACTCACATCATGCCTGCCTATAGAAGGGGTTAGATAAATGGTAACTGCTGTTATTATTTGTAGTGGGTATACTCGTTTAATGCAGAAATGATATTTTGAAAAATATTCAGAAAGGAATTAGCTGGGGTCATTTCTGTCTTTGAATTTGTGTATGTATCCAAATGTGGAGTGCGGTAGTGGATTCCTAGATTGTGGCAAGTAATCACATCATGTTCTCCCTCTTCCCCCCTTTTTTGCATTAGATTATTTTAACATCTGGAAAGCTGTTGAACTCAAAGTGAACTATTATTTTAACGTTAGACTCTTCGTTGCGTTTTGTTTTGGCCGCGCGGTGCGACTTGGGGGATCTTAGTTCCCCGACCAGGGATTGAACCTGGATCTTTGGCAGTGAGAGCTCTGAGTCCTAACCCCTGGACCGCCAGGGAATTCCCTATACCATTCTTTTTGAATGATATGATGTGGGTAGGTTCTGTTAAGAAAAAATCGTGACAGTAATTGCCCGTGGCCTTTAAGATGCTGGAAAAAAGAGACGTCAGTAAATTTCATGCCTTTTTTTAAACCTCAGACTCTAACCTAATCTGTGGTTCTTATAGAATATATTGAGGTTGAGGAAAAAGTTAGTAATTAAAAGTGAATTTACAGAGTTTTAGATAGAAACAGTGTGTCCAAAATAGTAAATTTAGCTTTATCTTAAAAAAAAATCAACTGCATTATTCTTTGTATAAAGTGTTTGATTTATAGACTCAGAAATTCAGCCGCATTGAATACTATGTGTTACTTTAGAAAGTTGGCCGTTTATTTCTCAAATTCAACAAGTAACTTTCCAGGTAGGAAAAGCTTCAGGTGAAGCCAATTTTCTTAGGTAAAAATCAACTTTTTGTAAACATCTAATTAAAATGTGTCTGTATTTCCTGCCTTAAAAGTTAAGAAAACTTTGAGTGATGTCATTTAACTTACTCAAAAGGTTTGTGAAGCTGAGTTACTTATATGCAGGGTTTGGTCCATTCTGAAATTAGGCAGTTTGCTTACGGAGAGTTTCAGTCCTCAAATTCATATTCTTATGGTTTCAAACCCCAAATGATACTTCATGTTATCTAATGTTTTATGTAGAGACACTTAATATACATAGTGTTCTCTTTGGAACATTAAGAAACACCTCTAGTCTTTTAATTTTTTTGATTAGTGTTAGGAAATGAAATACAGCCCATTGCTAAGTATTATGGCAGTTATTACATAATAAAGCACGTGTCTTGTATGTGTAATATATGTTGAGTAATCTTTATTTTTAACTGAGACCCTTAGATGGGTTATAGGATACTTACGAAGAAATGTTTAATAGGATTTACCAAAATGTTATGGGATAAGTTTTATAGACATTGTGTATTTTTGAAATTAGTAGTATTATAAAAATTTGTCTACATTTTTGTGAAGTGTCGATAGCTGAAAGGTTAATCCAAGGAAAAGTTTATTACTGCTGAGAATTAGGAAAAGGAGATATTTGGAAAGATTGTAGAAATCTGGGCCTAGAATAATTTTTTTAAGAGTTTGTAAAAACCTTAATTAAGTGGTCTAATTTTACCCTCATTTTATAGATGTAGCTAGGAGATCCAGAAAGGTTAAGTGAAATTCCTAAGGCTAATTAGTAGCAGAGATAAAATTAGAACCCAGGACCAGTGCACTTTACTTATATGCCTCTGTAGATCTACCTGAGGTTAGAACCATAGAGCTGTGAATTGGGAGCTCTTAATCCTTTAAACATCTTTTTTGAATGTAAATATACTCCTCTTACAAATCTGGATAGCATTTTAGATCCAACCTTCTTAAGCATATTGACTAACGTTTGAGGAATATACACACACACACAGTGTTTGTGTGTGTGTGTATTTGAGGACATGAATTAGAGGAAAGAATGATAATCTATGGAAAGTAGCAGTAGTGGAATATTATAATACTGTGTTTGGACATTTAAATAACTGGCTAACAGGCATTGTTGGGTTATTGAACTACATTTAATATCTTTTAAGAGCAGAAATAGTTCTGTGATCAGAGTGCTTCTTATTGAATTACTTTGGGGTAAGAAGAGCAAAAATAGTTTTTAAAGAAAACATGGTCACCTGTAAAGTTTAGTAAATCTGAAACTTGACTGTAGGAGCTGGCCTTCCAGTGAGGTCATCTTCAGATACAGATTCAGAGTTGTGGAACAGGAGGCACCCTGCCAAGGAGCATTTCTTCAAAGTTCTTTACCCCCTTCCTCTTTCCCATTGTGTTTTCCATGCAGGCTTGGAATCTCAAAGCAAAATGTTCTCCTTAAGAAGCTGTTAAGAGTGCATTAGGCACTTTAAATTACTAACTTAGAGGATATTTCACAGCTTAAAGCACTACGTTTCTCAGAGATAAAGTGGAATGTCAGTGAACATGGATATGAAATGCATTGCACCTATTAAAGAATAGTTATTTACATATTATTTTTAGAAGATCTTGTTTTCGTAGTTATCAAAATAGCACAGGGTCATTAGTAGAAATTTGAAAAGAATACTGTAAAATAGAAGAAACCACTTGTTATCTCCACCATCCAAGGTTAACTACTGTCAGCATACCAGAGTATTTCCTTTTCATTTTTTTAAAAAAACAGTATATATCTAAATGGCTAAAAAAGTCTTGAGATACTGTTTATAATGTTTGTATCCTGGTTTGTTTTCTTTTAATTACGGTGTACACATTTTTCTGTGTCTAAAACCATCTTTAATTTCTTCATAATTTATCCTGTTATAGCATATCTTGTGGATATATCATAATATATTTGATCATTTCCTCATTATTGGACAGTTGAGTGGTTTCCAGGGTTTTGCTGTTGTACATCAGTTTGATCTGCATTTCCTGAGGATGGGTTCCAGAGTTGGCGTCACTGGGTCAAGGCTATGAACATATTTCATGTCGAATGGCCAAATTGCTTTCCAGAAAGTATGCACTCCTACTGAGAAGGTCTTCTGAACAAAACTTGGACTTCATTTAAGCACTTTGTCCTGTGGTATTTTTAGGGCATACTTAGTTTTGTTGGTAAGGTAAAGTTAACCAGCAGTATTTTTAAACTATCCTATCAGATAATTGCTCTGTTTCTGTGTTTAATGTTTTAAGAAGTACCTATTTATGCTTCAGCAACTGCTAAGACTGCGACTATAGAGAACATAATTCCTTTTTCAATTTTCTTTTTACTGAACTTTGCAGGCAAGCCTTATAAATACAGCTCATCCCCTTTAGCTATCACAGCCTAATTTGTTTTAAACTTCCTGGTGGGTTGCATTAGGGGTTTGTGTTCCAGAATTACGGCATGTTTCCGTGCAGTCCTTACCTAATCTTGCCCTGTTATAGTGGGATGCTGCTCAGTTTTTTTTGGGGGGGGGGGTGTATTAAAAGCAATTTTTCCTAAACCAGAGTCTAAGAAAGTTTGCCAGGTAGACCACTTTTTGAAGCTATAGCGTATGAAATTTTTAAGTTTATAACTTGAGTATCACTTATACTTGTAAAAGTTGATTCATGTCTTTTGAGCTCTTGTATGAAAAAAACAAAGGAAAAAAATATTAACCTGTCTGCTGCATAGGTCAAAATCAAACAATAATTTAAGGCATTTAGTTTTTCTGAGACAGGACAAACCAAAATTGAAATCTGTAATGGAGTGATTTGAGTTAATTTCTTTCTTCAAAGTAAAAACCACAAGTCTTACATTCTATTGTGCTATTTTTTTAAAGGTTACATTGGTTTTTTGTTTTTAATAAATTTATTTTATTTATTTATTTATTTTTGGTTGCGTTGGGTCTTCGTTGCTGTGCACGGGCTTTCTCTAGTTGCAGCGAGCAGGGGCTACTCTTCATTGCAGTGCGTGGGCTTCTCATTGCGGTGCTTCTCTTGTTGTGGAGCACGGCTCTAGGCGTGTGGGCTTCAGTAGTTGTGGCTTGCAGGCTCTAGAGTGCAGGCTCAGTAGTTGTGGCGCACGGACTCAGTTGCTCCGTGGCATGTGGGATCTTGCCAGACCAGGGCTCGAACCTGTGTCCCCTGCATTGGCAGGCGGATTCTTAACCACTTTGCCACCAGGGAAGTCCCGTTATATTGTTTCCTAAATTAGATATTGGATCTTGTATTTGGATCTGATTTCATAGTTTGCCCAGTTTTATATAGTAGAATAAGATTCTTATTTCATATCCTGACAGAAACTTTTTTAAAAAATTAAAATGTTAGTAAAGCTTTAGGGTTCATTTAGAAATTGTCTTTAAGAATACTGTATTTTTAAAAAATTATAATACTGGCAAAATAATTTTAGGATTCAGGTATCTAAGTAGTGACACTTCTCTTGAAAATTGAGGCCTTTCCTCCTAAACTGGGCTAGAAAAGTAATCATTTGTTAAAAAAAAAAATTGATGATTGGCAAAATGATTCTAAAAATGTCTTTTGTATCAATTTACTTGATGACAGTTACTTAGGCATCTACCAAAATAGTGTTACTGTAAGAATGTATTTTGAGCCTAAATTAGTTGGTATGTGAATGTGGTATGGTTGAGCTTATTTGGAATATGTACAAGTGGCTACATGAATTAGAATGCTTGGAGGTTGGGAGTTGAAAGCCAGACTGTTTAGGTCCAGATCCTGACTCTTAACACCTGTGCTATTTTTGGCAAGTTATTTAACCACTCAGTATCTGCTTCCTTACTAGTAAAATGGGAATAATAGTAGTTTGTACGTCATGGAGTTATTACGGGTTTATACTTGTAAAACACTGAGCGGTGATCAGAATAAGGCATGTGTTAGCTGCTGGGTTAGCATAATGTGATCTCCTTGAGAGCAGGGAATTCTCTCTTTTTTGTTCACTGATGTGTTCCAAGTGTCTTAAACAGTTTCTGGCATATACTAGGTGCTAACATGTATTTTCCAATGGACAAATATTACATTTAAAATATAAAATTAAGAACAAATGTCTTTATGAATCCATATTCATATTTCAGTATGCAAAGTGTAGCATAATGTTAGGAATGAGAGTTTTGGAGTCTGACAGATTTGGATTTGAGTATTGACTTGGCTATATATCACTTGTATTAGCATCTGTGTGTTTCATTTTTTCCTCCTCTGTAAAATCTAGATGGTCAAAGAACTGCCTCCTGGAGTGGTTTTCAGAATGACATGAATGTATGTAAAGTGCTTAGCACTGTGCCTGGCACATAGAGAGCGCGCTAAATGGTAACTGTTATGTGTCAGGAGTAACGTTTGATGTAATCATCAGCCTTGATGCTCAATTATTGTTTAGATTTCTCTTAATTATATTTAAATATTTGTAGCTTTTGTTTAGGAAGTAAGGTTTAGTTTTGTTTAATTCTTGGAAAAGTTTTGAGCACGTTATATTTTATCATGTTGAATTTTTTTGATAGCTGAGATGGGCTGGTAGAAAAAATGTTTTAGCCTCCTGGATAGGCTAGTTGTTTTTGATGGACCTACTCATATAATTCTTCCTTTTAGAAGATGAGGTTAGTAGACTTACGTACTTCTCCTTGGACAGTGTGTGTGTGTGTGTGTGTGTGTGTGTGTGTGTGTATAATTGTATTATTTGTTATGGAAAGAATTTACAGGGAATTGGAAATATGAGTTGTTCTTTTGTTTGTCCCACCACTGACTAATGGCAGGACTGTGGGCAAGTCATTTAACTTCTCTTTTTGGTTTTGATGCTTGTGAAGAGTGAATAAGCACTGACAACCTTATTGTTTGAGAATTTAGTGGTGCTTTCCTATACCTGGAATTGGAACTCTTACTCATAGATCAGAGAATAAAATGAAAGTATAAAGGCTCCAGTAAAAAATGCCGGTTATAAGATTCCAGCCTCTTGCCAGAAGAAAAACTGAGGTGGTTTGCTGCTTTATTTAAGAGGTGGAAAGGTAGACTGATCCCAACAGGAAGAAAAGAGTGATCCTTTTGAGTAGTACCTGCCCTCTAGAATTCAGGTGTCCTGTACAAATGTATGCTCAGATGAAATTTTAAAATTTGTATTGGACCATAGTAGTGCTTTTTGTGTGTGTTTGTTGTAATTTTTAAACCAGGATTTAAGATCCAGGTGGATTTTAGTCACTGTTGACAGCTGTAAATTTGCAAGCCCCAGCAGGCACTGTGCTGTGTCTGTGTTGGCATGTTCCCCTAGATGAGAAGTGAGCTCTGCAGACTGCATGCAGGCTGGGCCAGAAAGGGCTTTTGGCAGTTTCCTCTCTTAAGGTGGCTTAAGGTCTTAAGGTGGCTTAGACACTCATCACTAGGCTACTTTTTCTTTACTTTTTTCTTGAAAGCTCATTTTGTCTGGAGAATGGTTTAACACAAATATATAGATTTGATCATTTCTGAATAGTTTCTATCAGAGGAAAAACTGGGAAGTGGAGGAAATTGACTTTTTTCTCCCTCTAAAATCTACCTGTTTCACTCCACTAGCTGTTGGTTTCCTTATTTTGATCTTATTATTTCTTCATTCAGTGGCTGAATTAAAAAACTTAAAACGTTTAAAAAAATACACAAAATCCATATTGTTTAAAAAAATAGTGTGGATATACAGATTGGAAAAAATAATCTTTAATACCATTAAGATTTAATCACTATTAATATTAAGCTGTATATCCTTCAGATTTTTTCCTCTCCCTTTATATATACAAATATCGGCTTTTTGTTTTTTTCATTTTATTTATTTATTTTTGGCTGTGTTGGGTCTTAGTTTCTGTGTGAGGGCTTTCTCTAGTTGCGGCGAGCGGGGGCCACTCTTCATCGCGGTGTGCGGGCCTCTCACTATCGCGGCCTCTCTTGTTGCGGAGCACAGGCTCCAGACACGCAGGCTCAGCAGTTGTGGCGCACGGGCCTAGTTGCTCCGCGGCATGTGGGATCTTCCCAGACCAGGGCTCGAACCCGTGTCCCCTGCATTGGCAGGCAGATTCTCAACCACTGTGCCACCAGGGAAGCCCAAAAATATCGGCTTTTAAAAAATTGATGTATTTGACATATAATATTATATTAATTTTAGTTGTATAACATGATTCTATGTTTGTATATACTGTGAAATAATCACTACAGTAATTCCAGTTGACATCACTACCATACATAGTTAGAATTTTTTTTCTTGTGATGATTACTCTCTTAGTAACTGCAAATATATAATACAGTATTCTTAACTGTAGTCACTTTTCTGTACATTACATCTCATGACTTATGTATGTATTTTGTAACAGGAAGTTTGTACCTTTTGATCTCCTTTCACCTATTCCAGCCCCAATCTGTTCTCCAGCTATGAGTTGGGATTTTTTGTGTTTTGTTTTAGATTCCATATATGTGTCTTTCTCTGTCTCACTTATTTCACTTAGCGTAATGCCCAGTATATGCTTTCTTGACAACATTGATGGGATCACGCTGTACATACTGAGTGGTCTCGTGTAGTCTACTTGATTTACCTACTTTGACGGCTATTAGGCAACTCACATTGTCAGTTCAAGACGGAATTCCTGATCCCTTCCTCTCTCAATCCAAGGAACCAGCATCTACCCTTATCTTAAAAATATTTTTTTTTTTAAAAAAAGGATGTTACAGGCTTTAATTAACCCTTATGTGTACATTTTGGTTACAGGCATGATTTTCCACTGTTGAGTGATTGAAATGTCGGCGCCTAAAACTTTCATTTTGTAGTTTTCTTTGGAGTTCCAGGAAATGGGCCAAATGATTTGACCAGCTTTAACCTTTACATTTTCCTGTCATCCTGTCTATGGTAGGTATCTTCTCCAGTCAGGATTGATCATATCACCTCTGTTGTAATTTTCACCACACTTACCACCATCAGAGATTATCTTGCTTATTGTCTTCATTTGTTTTCTGAATATAAGTTCCATAGGGGCAGGGCTTTTTCCTTTTTTCATTGGTGCATCCCAATGCAAAGAACAGTGCCTGGCACATAGTAAGCTCTCTAAATGTTGAGTGAATGAATGAATATAACAGCAAAGTAGTATATCCTTTTATACTCAAACTGTGTGCAAGGCATCATGGTAGGAGATGATTCATAAATGTATCAGACAAGGTTATTTGTGGTAGAGTATTTGCCTCATAGTAGCCATGTATAGGATAGAAATATTTAAGTACCTTAAAATTGGCACGTAATGTTATGGGAATCTCCCACCGTCACGGAAGACATCAGGGGAGTTTTAGAAAGGCAGTTTGCTGGCTTTGGGTGGGACTGTGTTGAGAATGGCCATGGAGCTGAGCTTTGAGTAGAGTGGTTTTCATTCATTCAGTGGATATTTGAAGCAGTGTTCTAGGCAGCATACGTATAAGGAAGAACAAAAGAGATATGGTTCTTTCTGTTGTGGAGCTTCCAGTGCCATGAAGGAACAGTAGGAGAAGCAAAGGAGAAGCAAAGACACAATTGAGGGCAAGAACTTTTGTCAGATTGAGTGTAACCTGCATGAAGGAAAAAAAACCCAAAAGGCTAGAAAAATAGGTTGAATCAGTTAACACAAAGCCTTGAGTAAATTTGAATCTGTAGGCATGGGGAGCCATTGAAGATTTTTGTTCATGGGAATGAAGACCTGTGTTTCCAAAGGATTAATTTAGTAGCAATATAGAGACCATCAAGAAGGAAATTAGTTACAGAAGTCTAGTTGAGAGATAATTAAGTGGGGTGGAGAGTAATGGAAAGTAGTGAGCTTTATTATGGAAGTGGAGTGGGTACAGTTGAGCAGTTGAATCAGATGTACAGGGCAAAGGGGAATTTGTAGTCAAAGACTTTTTTAAGTATTTAAGTGAATGGTGGGGAATGTGATTGTGTGATCAACAAGTAGCACATATTGGGGTAGAGAAGGGGGAATGGGTGAAGAGAAGGGGATAAGTTGAGTATAGAATATATTATATAATTAATGATATAAAGGGAATGCTGTTTTGGAAGGGAATTAGTACTATATTTAAGTACAGTGGCACTAAAACTGAGAATTGAAATTTCATCCAAAGTCTTGCCAGTGTTTTGTATGCAAGGACCAAGCAGAGTATTTCCACTCCTTCAGAATTGCAGTTGGACTATCTTTTTTTTTTTTAAATAAATTTATTTATTTTATTTTTGGCTGCGTTGGGTCTTCGTTGCGGTTCGTGGGTTTCTCATTGCGGTGGCTTCTCTTTGTTGTGGAGCACGGGCTCTAGGCATGCGGGCTTCAGTAGTTGTGGCACACGGGCTCAGTAGTTGTGGCTCATGGGCTCTAGATTTGCAGGCTCAGTAGTTGTGATGCACGGGCTTAGTTGCTCCGCGGCATGTGGGATCTTCCTGGACCAAGGATCGAACCTGTGTCCCCTGCATTGGCAGGCGGATTCTTAACCACTATGCCACCAGGGAAGCCCCAGTTGGACTATCTTGGTTTATTTTTGGTGCTTAGGTGCATTAATCTGTGCCCAGAATGTAGACCTTCCATAACAGGTCCTTTACGCAGCTGAATGAAGGCTGTGTGTTCAGAGTGACTCATACTCTTTTATAGTCTTGGATGCCCTTGCTACTTTGAATAGGAATGTTTCTATCCCTGCAACATGTCTGGTTTAGTGTCTTTCTACTGAAGAGAAAAGTTGGTATGTGTAATTTGTTTTCTTTAAACATAAGGAGTATCCAATCTGTTGAGATTTTTCCTTACGTGCTGGGTAAGCTTGTAGATAGTATTAGGCTCAGAATATCATTTTTTCTTTCTTGTCAGGTTACATTACTGATTATTTTACTGTGTGGTTGTGAAAACAAAGTGTGGTCCTCAGTTCTCATATCTCAGGCAGTTCAATGTCTGCTTAGAGACTCACTTAGTGCAGTCTGTCGTGGATTTATAGTGCTCAGAGTGTTCAAAGACACCAGTTCATCTTGGAACACGTGGACATTACCATAAAACAAGACAGGAAATGGCTGTGCCACCTACACTATGTCATTCTCAAGGGTGGTTAACACAAACAATGTTCCTAGACCTCCTTTCTTTTTTTTTAATTAATTTAATTTATTTATTTTTGGTTGCATTGGGTCTTCATTGCTGCGTGCAGGCTTTCTCTAGTTGTGGTGAGCGGGGGCCACTCTTCGTTGCGGTGTGCGGGCTTCTCATTGTGGTGTCTTCTCTTGTGGCAGAGCATGGGCTCTAGGCGCGCGGGCTTCAGTAGTTGTGGCTCGCAGGCTCGGTAGTTGTGGCGCATGGGCCTAGTTGCTCTGCGGCATGTGGGATCTTCCTGGACCAGGGCTCAAATCCGTGTCCCCTGAATCGGCAGGCGGATTCTTAACCACTGTGCCACCAGAGAAGCCCCATCCTACTATTTCTTAATCATCCTTTTCCTTTATTTCCATCACCCAGGGCATTCAATAAAAATCTTTTCATTTATTTAGTTAATGAAACAGTTGACTGTTTCATGAAGTGCTTTTGCACACAGTGCATTGTATGATTTTTTTTTGGCTCCTTTGTTAAGTGGATATTCGTTATATAAGGTAAAGAAAGGTTTAAGTGACACAGTTTTTAGATAGATCTGGAATTCAACTCCAGTGCTCAGCCTGAATGTTCTATTCCATAAAGAAGGCGAACTATGATGAATCCATGTTGACAGACAAATCCTTTAGGATTTTGCTTCGCCACCTGATAAGTACAGTTCTTCCAAGTCCTGTGACAGACTAGTTTGGAAATTGGACATGACCTTGTGGTGTTCCATATGTGATTTTAGCTTTCTTTGGCTGTTTGTTGCCAAATACTTTGTCTGCTTTACTGGTTGTTTAAATAGCCCCTATTTTATCGTTTCTAGGAGCATTTCTAAATCTTAGTGTTTTGTTGTGTTTTTGTGAGACTTAGGAGGGGGTCTTAAATTTGCCAATGAAAATTAGCAAGGTGGGTGTGGGGAGAAGGATGGAGGAAGCAGGCCTTTGGAATACATGTTAGACTGTGGTAATGAAGGAGAATGAGACACCCAAGATATCAAACACCCCCCCCCCCCCACTTTTATTTTGGCCTACAATACAGTTTTTATCTCCCGGTGTTCCTTTTCCCTTAGATGACACTGTCTTACACATTGTTTAGGTCCCAGATCTGTGAAACCTTGCCCCAACTCTTCTCCCAGGCAAAGTTAATTGTCCTTTGCTCTGTTGTCATAATACTTTGTTCAGAATTGTATTTGAGCCAGTTATCTGTTCATCTGTCCCTACTTCCAGACTGTAAACTTACTTATTATTATTTATGCCCCCTAAGTGTAGTTCTGGGCCTGACTCAGTAGGTGCTTCATAATTATTGACTTAATAGAGTGAAGCAGTGTCGGGTCATGTTTAAATATGTTGGGTCAGGCAGGCCTAAATTTGAATTCTAGATCTGTCAAAGCTCTGTGACGCCCTCACAATTTCAGTTTGCTCATTGGTGATTCGGGAGTGAGACGAGGTACCCCAGGGACTCATGGTATGAGGTAATCAGCACAGTCCCTGGCATATAGAGAATGCTCCATAGTTAGTAATTATCATTGTGGTTGATATGATGTTTGGGAATTAGGGCAGGGGCATGTGCTCTGGTTAGATGGTAGGTGAAATGGAAACCCCTCACTCCTCAAGTGAGCACTGAGTAGGGATTCAGTTTCAGCGGGGGATGAAAGGCTCCTGTGTGTCAGGGTAGAGGTGTAATGGGCGCTGGGGACGAGTTTCTGATTCTTGTTGAAGGTTTTCTGTTATTGTGAGAGAGAAATAACAGACTGTCCTTTGCCGTAATCCACTGTAGATGTGCTAGGATGTTTGGAGCAACTGTTTGAAAAATTTGCTGGTTTATTTGGTTGGTCTTCCTGTTTGTAAATTTAATTGTAGTTACTAGTTTTGGCTTGGTGGGAGAGATTCTGATTGCTCTAAGTTGGTATTTTACTGCACATGTTAGTAGAATACTAGCGTAGTATCTATTTACAGCCTCTCAATTGACCATTGAGTTTGTATTTTGTTGTTGTTGTTTTTGAGCATCCTAACATTGCCTTCAAGCTTCTGTACAAATGATGATCCTTGCCTATTTATCAACAAATAACCCTCAAATGCTTGAAGTATTATATTCGAGTAGTGAATAACATTAGGACTTTGAAGTTTAGACTTGGGTTCAAATCCCAGTTTTGCCACTATTTAGCTGAGTGTGTGACCTTGAGACCTCAACCTCTAACTTCCTTTTCTGTAAAGTGAGGTCAGTAAATCAAATGGTGTTGTGCTGCTATTGTAATTTTTATTGTTATTAATAGGGTAAGCCAGCAACATGTATCTTAGCTAATAACTAATGTATTCTTGATGCAGTAATCACATATAACTGGAAAATGTTCTTGTTACTTCAGCCTCTTCCTGCACTTTCAGTTCCCTGCCAAGCTCCCCACCCGGATGGTAGTAAGTGGGGTTGTAGACAGCTACTGAATAAATAATGATGTTAGCATCTTAGAAGGCTCTGCAGTTTGGAACTTGAGCAGTGTACAGTGACTCAGTGTTTCATGACTGTCCGTCATTTAAGAGCTGAGTTTCAGTATGAAGCAATTCTGATAACACTGACTTGGCTAATGGCGTTACTTTACAGTGTTTAATGTTTCTTTGGGGACACCCAGAGAGCCAGAGGGTGAAAAATAGCCATTGAGAGAGAACGTATTCAGATCATGTTGTGCAGCCATGCCACTGTGCTGCCAAACTGATAAACACTGAGTGAGAGATGCCTCCGCTGATACACAAATAAATAGATAGCTAAAAGAATTGATGTACTCTAGTTTAAAATGTTTTTAGGGAATTACTAACTTTAATATTTTAAAAAGTAAACAGCGGTACTAAACAATTTACAGTGGGGGAAGACAAAGCAATCCACATGATGTTATTAGTGGAGGAGATAAGTTTGTAAATCCACAAGGCCAGAAAATGTTACAAGTAGGCAATAAAGGACTAATAAATTAAAATCCATGTTTTAATGTATCCTAATGATAGGTCCCACAGTTTGCTTTCTCTAGAGTCTGACATCAGAATTGTGTTTATAAACATTTTCTTGCCTCCACTACTTTTGTCAAGAATGCCTAGGCTAGGGCTTCCCTGCTGGCGCAGTGGTTAAGAATCCGCCTACCAATGCAGGGGACATGGGTTCAAGCCCTGGTTCGGGAAGATCCCACATGCTGCGGAGCAGCTAAGCCCGTTCGCCACAACTACTGAGCCTGCGCTCTAGAGCCCGTGCTCCGCAACAAGAGAAGCCACTGCAATGAGAAGCCCGCGCACCGCAATGAAAAGTAGCCCCTGCTCTCCGCAACTAGAGAAAGCCCAGGCACAGCAACGAAGACCCAATGCAGCCAAAAATTAATAAATAAAATAATTAAAAAAAATAGAATGCCTAGGCTAGTCTTTAAAAGATAAGGGAGGATTGCCTGTTTTATGAAATAACCGTGGAGCATGGTTTTAGTAGCTTCATTTATCTTCTAAATGGAAACGAGAACTGATAAGAGATCACGCATATGCTGTCATGAGGCAAGATATGCTGTAATCCTAGGTTACACTTAGAGGATTTTTTATTCTAACATTTAAGGGTTCCAAGTAGCAATAGGAGTCATGGATTAAATTCTAAACTAGGAGACGGTTTTTTGGTACCTTCTAAGTAATGTCTTTGACATTTGTTTGATTGCAGATCTAAAAAGCCACTAATGGATATTACAGTTTCAGTGAGCAGTGAAATTTGTTTGCCTGGAAATAGAATGAGGCAGACTCAGACAATTGTGTAAAATGTTGCCAACAGTTAGATTTCTTCATGGTCTAGAAAAACTCCTGTATAACTTCCCTTAAAGAAATGGAGCTGAACAGGAAGCAAAAGTAGTTAATGGATGTTATTGGACCTGGGAGTTCTGAATGTGTCCGTTCAATTTCTACAGGGTGTCCTGTCTAAGAGAAATTAGGGCAACATGTGATACAGAGCTTACGGGGCTCCTAGTGACCTTCCTACCTCATATTCTTTCAGAGGTGGCAATGGTCATGGCATCATCTTCCTATACAGGATGTGATTAGCTTGTTTTCTTCACTTTGGGGACCATGTGTGGCAGTTTTAAATATAATGCTCTTTTGGTGCCTCAGGAACTAAGCTTCATGGATAAATTCCAACACAGATTAATGTTGTCTTTAATTCTCTATTTAGTGAATATTGGGAGCAGGTTTTCACACTGCTTAAAACTGAAATGTGGGTACAGTCAGAAGAGAAAAGACACCCTCAGGGAGGCAGCTGTATGTGTAGAACTGATTTGTTGTATTCTGAAAATTAGAATAAATGGTTCCTGGGATACCAGGAACCATCGAGGAGTTATACCAGTAACCTCCTGGCAGGGGAGCTTGGCATGCTCCCACTCCCCTGCCCTCCCCCACCAATCTCTATCTGGGCCTGGAGATTTCTTTTTAAGAAGATTTAAAATTACTTATTCCATTTCTTTAATAAATAGAGGACAGTTAAAGGTTTTCTTCCTGGGTAAGTTTTGGTAGATTGTGACTTATAAGGAATTGGTCCATTGCACTGGAGTTGTTGAATTTGTGTGCATAGAGTTCATAGTATTTCCTTATTATCCCTTTAATGTCTGTAGCGTTTAGTGATATCTCTTCCTTCATTGTTAGTATTCAAAATTTTTGTCTCTTTTTTCATTTGTCAGTTTATCAGTTTTATTTATCTTTAGAGAACCAGCTCTTGGTTCCATTGATGTACTTCTATGGGTTTTCTGTTCAGTGTTATTAATTACTGCTCTTACTATTTTCTTCTGCTTGTTTTGGATGTATTTTGCTCTCCCTCCCCCCCCTCCCCAGTTTTATTGAGATATAATTGACATAAGCACTGGGTAAGTTTAAGGTGTACAGCATAATGACTTGACTTTCATATATTGTGATGAAATGATTGTCACAAGTTTAGTTAATACCCATCACCTCTAGATACAAAAAAAGAGGAAAAAATTTTTTTTCTTGTGATAACTCCTTGTATTTTACTCTCTTAACAACCTTCAAATATACCATACAGTAGTGTTAACTATAGTCATCATGTTGTACATATCTTTTCTTTTTCTAATTTAAGTTGTTAATTTGATACCCTTCTTCTTCTCTAATATAAACATTTGAGTCTTTGAATTTCCTTCTAAGCATTGCTTTAGCTGCATCCCACAAATTTGGATGTGTTTTTGATTTAGTTCCTTGAGACTTCCTCCTTGCCCCATAGATTATATATAATCAAATATTTGGTTATTTCCAGATACTTTTGTATTAATTATTTCTAGTTTAATTCCATTGTAATCAGAGAACATAGTTTGTATGACTGGAACTTTTTTAAATTGCTTAGGTGTTGCGTGATGGCCAGCATATGGTTTATCTTGAATGTTCCATGTTTACTTGAAAAGAATGTATATTCTGCTCTTTTTGAGTGGAATGTTCTATAAATGTTATTTAGACCTAGTTGATTGTTGGTGATGTTAACTTCTGCATCCTTGCTTGTTTTCTTGCTATTTGTTCTATCAGTTAACAGAGGAATCCTGAAGTCTCTATAATTGTGGGTTTATTTCTCCTTTCAGTTCCATCAGTTTTAAATTTATTTTGAAGCTTTGTTGTTAGATGCATACATGTTTAGGATGTTATATGCTCTTGGTGAATTGATTCTTTTATAATTATTTTGGGTCCCTCATTATCCTTGGTAATTTTCCTTGCTCTGAAGTCTGTTTTGATATTAATATAGCTACTCCAGCTTTCTTTTGGTTAGTCATTGCATGGTGATACTCTTCCTAGCCTTTTCCTTTTAACCTACCTCTGTCATTATATTTGAAGTGGATTTCTTTTCTTTTCTTTTTTTTTAAATTTTTTTTCTTTTTTAAAATTTTTATTTATTTATGGCTGTGTTGGGTCTTTGTTTCTGTGCGAGGGCTTTCTCCAGTTGTGGCATGCGGGGGCCACTCTTCATCGCGGTGCGCAGGCCTCTCACTATCGCGGCCACTCTTGTTGCGGAGCACAGGCTCCAGATGCGCAGGCTCAGTAATTGTGGCTCACGGGCCCAGTTGCTCCGCGGCATGTGGGGTCTTCCCAGACCAGGGCTCGAACCCGTGTCCCCTGCATTGGCAGGCAGATTCTCAACCACTGCGCCACCAGGGAAGCCCCCTGAAGTGGATTTCTTGAAGATAGCATATAGTTGGGTCTTTTTAAAAAAATATATATTCCGACAGTCTGTCTTTTAGTTTGGTGTGTTTAGACTACTTACTTTTACTGTAATTATTGGTATGTTTGGATTTAGTTCTACCATTTTGTTTGTTTTGTTTGTCTCCTTTGATTTTTGTTCCCTTTTTTCTCTTCTGTTTTCTATTCATTCTTCACTATTTTAATTTATTGAGGTTTTGACTGTTCTCTTTGTATGGCTCCTTTAGTGGTTATTCTTGGGATTAAAATATACATACTTTACCTAGTTTACTTAGAATTAGTACATTATCACTTCATGTGGAATGTAGAAACCTTCCCCCATATAGGTTTGTTTACCTTCTTCCCTTTATGTTTTACTTGTCATATCATATCTACATACATTGAAAACCATACCATACAATGTTGTAATTTTTACTTTCAACCATCAAACATTTTATAGTAAAGAGAATGTGAATACTTTATTACATTTACCCAGATATTACCTTTTCTATTGCTTTCTCTTAATTACTGAAGCTCTAGGTTAGTTTCTTTTATGGCTGAAGAATTTCCTTTAGTATTTCTTTTAGAGCATATCTGCCAGTTGCAAATTCTTTTAGTTTTCCTTCCTTTGAGAATGTCTTTATTATCTTCATTCCTAAAGGATGTTTTCCCTGGATATAGAGTTCTAGGTTGACAGTCCTTTTTTTTCATCCAGTACTTTTGAATAGGCATTTATTATTTGTGATGAGAAATTCATAATCATTCAAATTGTTATTGTCATGTTATATATCATTTCTCTCTGGCTACTTTCAAGATTTTTTTCTTTGTCTTTGGGTCTCAGCAGTTCAGTTATGATGTATCTGGGTGTGGATTTCTTTGAGCTTACCCCACTTTGGGTTTGTTGCATTTCTTGAATCTGTAAGTTTGTCTTTCACCAAATTTTGAACATTTTCAGCCATTTTCTCTCTCTCTCTTTTTCTTTATTGTATAATTGACATCAAACATTATGTTAGTTTCAGGTGTGAAGTAAAATGATTCAATATTTGTATATGTTGCAAAATGATTACCACAGTAAGTGTAGTTAACCTCTGTCACCTTACATAGTTGCCAAGAAACTTTTTTTTCTTGTGATGAGAACTTTTAAGATTTACTCTGAGCAACTTTCAGATATTTAATACAATATTATTAACTTTTGTCACCATGCTGTACATTATATCCCCATGACTTACTTATTTTATAACTGGAAGTTTGTAACTTTTGACCCTTTCACTCATTTCTCTTACGCCCCATCCCGCATTTCTGGCAACCAGCTGTTTGTTCTCTATCTATAAGCTTAGTTTTTTTGCTGTTTTGTTTTGTTTTTAGATTCCACATATAAGTGAGAGCTTTTAATATTTGTCTTTCTTTGTCTGACTTTTTTCCACTTAGCATAATACCCTTGAGGTCCATCTGTGTTGTTCCAAATGGCAAGATCTCATTCTTTTTAAAGACTGAATAATGTTCCATTGTGCGTGTGTGTGTGTATGGGCGTGCACATATGTATATGTCTATTTATCTGTCACATTTAAAAAATCTTTTCATTCGTCACTGGACACTTAGGTTGTTTCCATATTTGGCTGTTGTAAATAATGTTGCACTGAACATGGGGATGCATATATTTTCTTGAGTTAGAGTTTTCATTTGCTTCAGATAAGTACCCAGAAGTGGAATTACTCGATCATATGGTAGTTCTGTTTTTAATTTTTTGAGGAACTTCCATACCATTTTCCAAAGTGGCCAATAGTGCCAATTTACATTACCACCAAGAGTGCACAAGGGTTTCCTTTTCTCCACATCCTTGCCAACACTTGTTATTTGTTGTCTTTTTGATAATAGCCATTCTAACAAGTGTGAGGTGATATCTTCTTGTAGTTTTGATTTGCATTTCCATGATGATTAGTGATGCTGAGCACTTTTTCATGTACCCATTGGCTATCTATATGTCTTTTTTGGAAAAATGTGTTTTCAGATCTTCTGACCAGTTTTTAACCAGTTGCTTGTTTTACTAGCTTTTGAGTTGTATGAGTTCTTACATTTTGGATATCGGTCCTTTATCAGGTACATGATTTACACATATTTTCTCCTATTTGGTAAGTCGCTTTTTCATTTTGTTGATGGTTTCCTTTGCTGTGCAGAAGCTTTTTAGTTTGATGTAGTTTCACTTGTTTATTTTTGCTTTTGTTGCTTTCGGTGTTAGATGAAAAACATTGTCACCAAGACCTGTGGCAAGGAGCTTATTGCCTATGTCTTCTTCTAGTAGCATTATGGTTTCGGGTCTTTTATGTTCAAGTCCTTAATTTACTTTGAGTTAATTTTTTTAAATATGGTGTAAGGTAGTGAGTGGTATGGTTTCATTCTTTGGTCAGTGAACCTGGACCACTATCCAGTTTTTTGGTTGTCCAGTTTTCCCAGTGCCATTGATTGGAGTGACTGTCTTTTCCTTATTGTATATTCTTAGGTCCTTTGTCATAAATTAGTTTATTTCTGAGTTCTCTATTCTGTTCCATTTATCTTTGTGGTTTTTTAGGCTCATACAATACTGTTTTGATTACTGCAGTTTTGTAATAGAGTATGAAATCAGGCAGCATGATGCCTCTGATTTGTTCTTTTTTCTCAAGATTGTTTTGATTCTTTGAAATCTTCTGTGGTACCATTCTTTTTCTCTTATTCTTGGATTTCAGTGACATGAATGTTAGACGTTTTTATAGTCTTATGGATCCTTGAGGCTCTGTTCATTTTTTCCCCCAATCTTTTTTTCTGTTTCTTTCAGCTTGGATAATTTCTCTTGATCTATCTTCAACTTCATTGAGTTTTTTTCTGTCACCTCCATTCTTCTGTTAGCCCATCCATTGAGGTGGTTTTTGTTTTTGTGTGTTTTGTTTTTAATTTTGGTTATTGTATTTTTCAGTTCTAAGTTTTCCACTTGGTTCTATTTTATGGCTTTTATTTACACGCTGAAACTTTCTATTCCATTCATTTCGACAGTGTTTGCCCTTCTTGGAGTATGGTTATGATAGCTAGTGTTTGATATTTCCATTATTGGGGTCATCTTGACATTGGCATCTGTTCAGTGTCTTTTTCCCTTGCTACTTGAAACTTTCTTAATTCTTCACATATTCAGTTATTTTGGACAGTTTGAATATTATGAGACTCTGGGTTTTGTTTAAATTCTTTGGAGAATGTTGATTTGTTGTTTTGTTTTAGCAGGCATTTGTCCCAGTTAGGTTCAGGCCACAAGCTCCAATCAACCTTCTTTGGTCTTTGGTTCTAATGTCAGTCCAGTTTGCAGTAGTACTGTTTGGATCATTCCTGCCTGTACACTACTGAGGGGATTAACCAGAAATCTGGCTAGTGGTCTACCTCACAGTTTAGTTCTCAAGGCCTTTGATAAGTTGTTTAGGGTCAGACCCATATGTCACAGTTTGAGGATGAGCCCAGGAGTTCATATACAACTTAATGGGGTTCATTTCCCTAGTCCCTTCCTTTATGAATGTCCCTGATACTGACTCACAGGGCCCTCCCCCTCCCCCCTTCCTGATCCTCTGGCTATAAAGTTGTGCGTGGTTGGTTGGAGTCAGTCTTCTTGCTTTGTTGTGCCCTTTCCTCAACTGAATCTCTCAGGGGCTAAGTGGTAGGAGAGAGAATAAAGAACAACAACAACAAAAAAATCAACAGGGATTTTTCCCTCTATCACACCAGTGCCCTCCTCATCCACCCCACCCCCAAGTACTTTCCACAGTTCCTATGGTTAGAGAAGATTCCTTTTCTCAAGGTACTTGCTTGGCCATAGCTGCTGTTAGGTGCTCACAGCTTCAAGACTTGATTTGTCTGGGGGCTATGGCAGGAGAAAGGATAAAACCCAGGGGATTTCTCCCACTTTCTCTGTCCTATTACCCACCTCCCTGCCCGCCGCCCCCACCCCCCCCCCACAAACACCCATACACAGTCCTCCTACCAAAAAGAGAAGGCTCCTCTCTAAGCTTTTTCTGTTCATGCTTGGTATACATTTCTGGCAGTTGGGCTGCCTTTGATCCAGGCTCTGGGAGATTGAGAGGGAAGAAAAAAAAGCAAAAAAGCAACTAGGAGATAGCATCAGATTGCTTGTGTTGTTTTTATTTTTTTGAGGATATATTTATTAAAAAAATTTTTTTTAATAGATCTTTATTGGAGCATAATTGCTTCACAATACTGTGTTAGTTTCTGTTGCACAACAAAGCGAATGATCCATGTGCATACATATGTCCCCATATCTCCTCCCTCTTGAGCCTCCTTCCCACCCTCCCTATCCCACCTCTCTAGGTCATCGCAAAGCACCGAGCCAATCTCCCTGTGCTGTGCTGCTGCTTCCCACCAGCCAACTATTTTACTTTCGGTAGTGTATGTATGTTGATGCTACTCTCACTTCTCCCAAGCTTTGCCCTCCCACCCCATGTCCTCAAGTCCATTCTCTATGTCTACCTCTTTATTCCTGCCCTGCAACTAGGTTCATCAGTACCTTTTTTTTTTTTTTTTTTTTTTTTACATTTCATATATATGCATTCACATACAGTATTTGTTTTTCTCTTTCTGACTTCACTCTGTATGACAGACTCTAGGTCCATCCACCTCATTACAAATAACTCAATTTCCTTTCTTTTTATGGCTGTGTAATATTCCATTGTATATATGTGCCACATCTTCTTTATCCATTCATCTGTCGATGGACAGTTAGGTTGCTTCCATGTCCTGGGTATTGTAAATAGTGCTGCAATGAACATTGTGGTACGTGACTCTTTTTGAATCATGGTTTTCTCAGGGTATATGCCCAGTAGTGGGATTGCTGTGTCGTATGGTAGTTGTATTTTTAGTTTTTTAAGGAACCTCCATGCTGTTCTCCATAGTGGTTGTATCAGTTTACATTTCCACCAACAGTGCAGGAGGGTTCCCTTTTCACCACATCCTTTCCAGCATTTATTTGTAGATTTTTTGATAATGGCCATTCTGACCGGCGAGAGGTGATACCTCATTGTAGTTTTGATTTGCATTTCTCTAATAATTAGTGATGAGCATCTTTTCATGTGCCCCTTGGTCATCTGTATGTCTTCCTTGGTGAAATGTCTATTTAGGTCTTCCACCCATTTTTTTTTTTTTTTTTAAATTTTATTTATTTATTTATTTATTTATTTATTTATTTTTGGCTGTGCTGGGTCTTCGGTTCGTGCGAGGGCTTTCTCTAGTTGCGGCAAGTGGGGGCCACTCTTCATCGCGGTGCGGGGACCGCTCTTCATCGCGGTGCGCGGGCCTTTCACTATCGCGGCCCCTCCCGTTGCGGGGCACAGGCTCCAGACGCGCAGGCTCAGCAGCTGTGGCTCACGGGCCCAGCTGCTCCGTGGCATGTGGGATCTTCCCAGACCAGGGCTCGAACCCGTGTCTCCTGCATTAGCAGGCAGATTCTCAACCACTGCGCCACCAGGGAAGCCCCTTCCACCCATTTTTTAACTGGATTGTTTGTTTTTTTGATATTGAGCTCCATGAACTGTTTGTATATTTTGGAGATTAATCCTTTGTCTGTTGTTTCATTTGCAAATATTTTCTCCCATTCTGAGGGTTGTCTTTTTGTCTTGTTCATGGTTTCCTTTGCTGTGCAAAGCCTTTAAGTTTAATTAAGTCCCATTTGTTTATTTGTGTTTTTATTTCCCTTAGTCTAGGAGGTGGGTCAGAAAAGATCTTGCTGTGATTTATGTCAAAGAGTGTTCTTCCTATGTTTTCCTCTAAGAGTTTTATAGAGTCCAGTCTTACATTTAGGTGTTTAATCCATTTTGAATTTATTTTTGTATGTGGTGTTAGGGAGTGTTCTAATTTCATTCTTTTACATGTAGCTATCCAGTTTTCCCAGCACCACTTATTGAAGAGGCTGTCTTTTTTCCATTGTATGTTCTTGCCTCCTTTGTCGTAAATTAAGAGATTGCTTGTGTTTTGAGTTCTGATTTTGTTGTCTTATCTGTCTGCTACACTTACTTTCAGAGTTCTCAGTTAGCTGCTGCATGCATTCTGTCCATGGTTTTTAGTTACATTCAGTGGAAGGGACAGGGTGGAGTGTGTTTACCTAATCTTAACCAGAACGCTGTGAACTACTTTTTAACATCACATTTCATGGACTCTGTGTGATGATGATGATAGCATATATTCAAGGCTTCCTCTGTACCTGTAACCAGTGCCCAAAGCAGGCATTGTTCTAAATGGTGTATGTATTTTAAATCATTTAACTTGAGGTAGAGACTTGGTTATCTTCATTTTACATTTGGAGAAAGTGAGTTTCAATAAAGACTAGGCTTGCTTTTTTTTTTTGGCTGCATTGGGTCTTCGTTGCTCACGGGCTTTCTCTAGTTGCGGCAAGCAGGGGCTACTCTTTGTTACAGTGTGGGGGCTTCTCATTCTGGTGGCTTCTCTTGTTGCGGAGCACGGGCTCTAGGTACACAGGCTTCAGTAGTTGTGGCACACGGGCTTAGTTGCTCTGTGGCGTGTGGGATCTTCCCGGACCAGGGCTTGAATCCGTGTCCCCTGCGTTGGCACAGGGATTCTTTTTAATAAATTTGTTTATTTATTTATATTTGGCTGTGTTGGGTCTTCGTTGCTGCGTACCGGCCCTCTCCAGCTGTGGAGAGCGGGGACCACTCCTTGCTGCGGTGTGTGGGCTTCTCATTGGGGTGGCTTCTCCTGTTGCGGAGCATGGGCTCCAGGCACGCGGGCCTCAGCAGTTGTGGCTCGTAGGCTCCAGAGCGCAGGCTCAGCAGTTGTGCACAGGCTTAGCTGCTCCGCAGCATGTGGGATCCTCCTGGACCAGGGCTTGAACCCGTGTCCCCTGCAATGGCAGGGCGATTCTTAACCATTGTGCCACCAGGGAAGTCCCCTCTTATTTTGTTTTAAAAGAGTTCAAGATTCATTTTACCATTTGTAAGTTACAAGCTGTGATTTCCATCACAGTGTTTTTCTGAAGACTAAAAGACTTTTGTTACGTACGTAACTCATTGATTTGTAGCATTTGGTTGGTTCTAGGAATCCCCTTTTTTTTTTAAATTAATTTATTTTATTTATTTATTTTTGGCTGCGTTGGGTCTTCGTTGCTGCACGCAGGCTTTCTCTAGTTGCGACAAGCGGGGGCTACACTTCGTTGTGGTGCGCGGGCTTCTTATTGCAGTGGCTTCTCTTGCTGCGGAGCACGGACTCTAGGCGCGCGGGCTTCAGTAGTAGTGGCTCGCGGGCTCTAGAGCGCAGGCTCAGTAGTTGTGTTGCAAGGGCTTAGCTGCTCCACGGTATGTGGGATCTTCCCAGACCAGGGCTCGAACCCAGGTCCCCTGCATTGACAGGCAGATTCTTAACCACTGTGCCACCAGGGAAGTCCCAGGAATCCCCTTTTTAAATTTAATAATAGAAGCCTATTTCAGGATTTGAAGGAAAGTTTTTCTTTTTATAATCCTTTTTTTTTTTTTGAACAAGCTATACATGCACACACAGAAGGGCATACAGTGAAAAATAAGTCTCTCATTTTAGTTCCCTAAATACCCAGTTCTCCCCAGAAAGAGGGAAGGAAACTTTTAAATATAGAAAATCACTTATTTTTTCAATATAACTGACATACAACACTGTATAAGTTTAAGGTGTACCGCATAATGATTTGACTTATACACATCATGAGATGATTATCATAATAAGTTTAGTGACATCTGTCATCTCATATAAAATTAAAAGAAAAAAAATTCCCTTAGAACGTTTAGGATTTACTCTTTTAATAGTTTTCATATGTAACATTCAGCATTATAATTAATTATATTAATCATGTTGTACATTACATCCCTAGTACTTATTTATCTCATAACTGGAAGTTTGTACCTTTTGACCACCTTTATCCAACTCCCCCTCCCCCCACCCCTCACCTCTGGTAGCCACAAATCTGACCTCTAAAAAGAGTGTTTGTTTTTGAAGTATAATTGACCTGTAATACTATGTTAGTTCCTGATGCACAGTAGAGTGATTTGATATTTCAGTACGTTACAAAATGATCACTCCCGTAAGTCTGGTTACCATCTGTCACCATACATAGTTATTACATTATTATTAACTGTATTCCCCACTCTTGTACATTTCATCTCTATGACTCATTTATTTTTTTTTTTTTAAACTGGTTATGTTTTTCCTTTATAGCTACTTTATTTATTTATTTATTTATTTTTGGCTGTGTTGGGTCTTCGGTTCGTGCGAGGGCCTTCTCCAGTTGCGGCAAGCGGGGGCCACTCCTCATCGCGGTGCGCGGGCCTTTCACTATCGCGGCCCCTCCCGTTGCGGGGCACAGGCTCCAGACGCGCAGGCTCAGCAACTGTGGCTCACGGGCCCAGCCGCTCCACGGCATGTGGGATCCTCCCAGACCAGGGCTCGAACCCGTGTCCCCTGCATTAGCAGGCAGATTCTCAACCACTGCGCCACCAGGGAAGCCCCGACTCATTTATTTTGTAACTGGAAGTTTGTACCTCTTAATTTTCCTCACCTGTTTCACTCATCCCCTCCACCCTCCTCCTCTCTGTTTTCTCTGTATCTGTGGCTCTGTTTCTGTTTTGCTACATTTGTTCATTTGTTTTGTTTTTTATGTTCCACATACAAGTGAAATCATACTGTATTTGTCTTTCTCTGTCTGACTTACTTTGCTTACCCTCCAGGTCCATCCATGTTATCACAAATGGCAAGATTTCATTCTTTTTTATACCTAGTATTCCACTGTATGTATATATATGTATACACACACACACACGCACACACATATCACACCCATCACACCCCACATCTTTTTATCCATTCATCTATTGGTGGGCACTTAGGTTGCTTCCTTATCTTGGCTGTTGTCAGTAATGCTGCAAGTGAACATGGGGTGCATATATCTTATCGAATTAGTGTTTTTGCTTTCTTTGGAAAAAACCCAGAAGTGGAATTGCTGGATCATATGGTAGTTCAATTGTTAATTTTTTGAGGAACCTCCATACTATTCCATAGTGGCTACATCAATTTATATTCTCACTGACAGTGCATAACAAGGGTTCCCTTTTCTTCACATCCTTGCCAGCACTTGTTATTTGATGTTTTTTGATAATAGTCACTTTGACAGGTGTGAGGTGATATCCTATTGTGGTTTTGATTTGCATTTCCCTGATGATTAGTGATGTTGAGCATCTTTTCATGTGTGTGTTGGCCATCTGTATTTGTTCTTCGAAAAAATGTTGTTTCATGTCCTCTGCCCATTTTTAATTGGATTGTTTTGGATTAAATCCTTATCAGGTTATCATTTGCAAACATCTTTTCCCATTCAGTAGGCAGCCTGTTCCTGTTTGTTTTGTTGATAGTTTTCTTTGCTGTGCAAAAGCTTTTTAGTTTGATGTAGCCACATTTGTTCAGTTTTGCTTTTGTTTCCTTTCCCTGAGGAGACATACCCAAAAAAATACTGCTAAAGACTGACGTCAAGGAACTTCTCTGGTGGTTCAGTGGTTAAGACTCAACTCTCCCAATGCAGGGGGCCCAGGTTTGATCCCTGATTGGGGAACTAGATCCTGCATGCCACAACTAAAAGAGTCCTCATGCTGCAACTAAAGATCCTGCATGCCACAACTAAAAAGATCCCACATGCCTCGACAAAGATCCCGCATGCTGCAACTAAGACCCAGCACAGCCAAATTGAAAAATACTAAAAAAAAAAAAAAAAGACTGATGTCAAAGAGCATATGGCCTATGTTTTCTTCTAGGTGTTTTATGACTTTAGTTCTTACACTTAATGTAGCTGTCCAGTTTTCCCGTCACTATTTATTGAAGAGGCTATCTTTTTCCCATTGTGTATTCTTGCTTCCTTTGTCACAGATTAATTAATCTAGTGTGAAATCCAGCAAAGGGCACGTGTGCCCATGGTGCCGAAAGCCAAACTCTGATAGTGGTAGTTTGCAGCAAAGTAAGGATATGTTGCAGGGTGCCAAGCAAGGGAGTAGGAGGCAAGCCTCAGATCCATTCCAACTTGGTGTTTCAATTAGTGTTTTGTTTTTGTTTTTTTAAAGGGGGGAGAACAAAGAGGCTGGAATTAATCATTGTCGTGGGACATTTCTTAATTGAAGTTTTGGGAGTCTGGTTTATGATTATCTGCCAAGTGGTCCATGGGTTGGGGGTCTGTTAGCTCATCTTGCCCTGGAGAACAACCTGAGTTTGTACGTTAATGATGATATGATGATATCTATAATAGCAGTTTTAGTACATTATCGATGTCATCAACAACAGCAGTTTCAGTCATCCATCTGGTTGATTAGTGTTAAGTTAGCACAGGATTGAGGTCAGAGGAGACAAGAAAGGGAATAAAGTATAGGATAGAGAGATTAATGATAAACTTGGTAAGGGAACTTGGTTTTAGGGAGACTCAGTTTCTAGTGTGGGTTCATTTCTGGGCTCTCTGTTCTGTCCGTTGATCTATGTGTCTGTTTTTCTGCCAGCACCATACTGTTTTGGTTATTGTAGCTTTGTAGAATAGCTTGAAATCAGGTAGTGTGATATCTCCAGCTTTGTTCTTCATTTCAAGATTGTTTTGGCTACTCAGTCTTTTGTGTTCTTATACAAATTTTAGAATTATTTGTTCTACTTCTGTGAGAAGTGCCATTGGTATTTTGATAGGAATTGCATTGAATCTGTAGATTATCTTGGGTAATATGGTTATTTTAACAATATTTATTCTTCCAATCCATGACCATGGTATATCATCTTACATCTTGTGTCATCTTCCATTTCTTTAATCAGTGTCTTAACAGTTTTCTGAGTACAGGTCTTTTACCTCCTTAGGTAGGTTTATTCCTAGATATTTTATTCTTTTTGATGCAGTTGTAAATGGGATTTTTTTTCTTGCTTTCTTTTTCTGGTAGTTCATTGTTAGTGTGTACAGACACAATAGATTTCTATATATTAACTTTGTATTCTGCAACTTTACTGAATTCATTGATGAGTTTTTTTGGTGGTGTCTAGAATTTTTTATATGTACTATCGTGTTATCTGCAAACAATGGTAGTTTTACTTCCTTTCCAGTTTGGACTCTTTTAATTTCTTTTTCTTGTCACTTTCTTTATGAAAAGGTATTTGTTACAAAGGAAAGTAAACATAAAAAAAGTAGTTTAATTGTCTAGAGACCAACCAGTAGTAATAGTATCAAGGCCTGAAAATGTGACTTGTATGCTAATTCCCCTGACCCTCATGCTTCTGACTTCAGAACCAGCTTCATCCTACATGTGAAGATTAGTAGACTTTTTTCATATGAAGATACAAGTATTTATTACAGATTTAAAGTGGACTCTTGATGTTCGTGGGAAATACATCCAGACATATTAATGACTTGACAAGTTAGCAAATACTGTATTTGCTAAAGCTCTCCAGCACTGATTTCTTTTGGGGCCCTTTTTTACATTGTTATTGCATCATCAGAATTTCTGACTGAGTGAAGATGCTGCACTGTGGTGTGGTTTCCCAGTGATTGACTAGGGATGCTTACTAGCAAATTGTTCTATAGACTAGCAAATTAATTTTCTTCAGCAGTTCTTTGGATGTAGATTTAGTAAAACCATTACTAACGTGCTGTTAATGAAAGTTGTAGTGAACATAGGAAATAGTCATTAGAAACCTTTTGAAGTGAATTTTCTTCAGGAGTAGAGGTTAGCAGGAATGAGAGTTTTCAGGCTCCTAATTGAAATTGTGGGTTTGAGAACATTTTAATCCTCAAGAGTTGTCTTTGTAAAGGAGATTGCTGCATAGTAGCTCTATTGGTATTAGCAGGCGGTAGGGATGAATTAGTTGTTTGAAATGAGTTGAATTAGAGTGACAGGCATTTAATTAGTTAGTTCCCTATGTCATTATGCTTAGTAAAAAGTTCTTATCTAAAGAATTCTCATCTGTTATATTCAGATTTCATAGCTTCTTATCAAAGAAAACATAGTGTCTTTCACCTAGTTTTAATGTTGCTACCGAAAAATAACTTTTAATTCATGTTGCTACTATTTGGGGTGTATAAATAAAACCTAACCAATAGTTAACTTGAAAAATAAACTGTTCACCTGAAGTCCCCCCACAAGGCAAAACTGCTTGCCAAATTACCATAAATTTACCATCAAAAAAGAACAAAACAAAAAAACCCTGGCAATTTCAATCCTAAAACCTGGAGACTTGCCTAACTGGACCCTTCAAAGGAGTGGTCTTCAGTCCACAAGTATATCAAGAGTGCCTCTGACAGCAGAGAGACATTTCTTGAGTGGTTTGTGAGGACCAGTATAGTAGTTAAGGGTTGAATATTAAATATTATGCATCCGAGTGGGTCTGGAGCGTTAAATATCACTCCTTCGGAGAGGCTTTCCTTGGGTACCCAGTCATCTTGTATTATCTCCTCTGTAGAATATATTTGTTGTGTGATGTTTTTATATTTGTTTCCTAGTTTCTTTTCTTTTCCTTCCCTCTGTTGTTGAATAAGTGAGTGAATAAATAAACGAATGAATAAAGGCAGAGGCAGAGTAGCTTTGTGGGTTGATAAAACCATAAAGGAGGGGGTGAACAATAATAGGTGTTTGTGAATCATTACAATACAGATTCATTATCTGTGTCTGCTGTTGATGATTGGATCATCTGCGAAGCGGGCTTTTATAATTGGCCTGCCGACATTAGAACATTAGAACATCTAGAGCAGAGTTTGTAATGTAAGTGCCTAGCATGAGAGCCGCAAGCCCTTCTCCCTCATCTGTGTGGATAACACAGATGAAAGAAGAGCACAGCGCTCACTGTGCCCACGTGGAAGCTGCTGCCAGTCAGTTTGAGTTGGCAGACCAGATGGAAAACATTGGCATCTAGACCACAGTCTACATGGGGGCCGGTCCGTGCCAGAACCTAAGGATGCCTTTATCTTTTTGGCTAGTGTTTTTTGAAGAGTTAGAAGTGTTTTTTTGAGTCAGTATTGTTGCAAATTACACCATTTTTTGAAGGGTAATCCTGGAAATTTATGATTTTGCACAAAGTTTTTATTACTTGGTTTGCTTCAGAAAAATAACTTTTCAGTTTGGTTTATTTGGAATGATGGCCCATTTTCAGAATCTGGGCCATTTGGAGATGAGAGGCCTTAATTGATTATGCCCCTAAGAAACCTAAAATTTAAAAAAATTGCATGCTACTTAATTCTTTCTGGTAAGGACTGAAGAGAATCCCTCCCTCTCAGAACAAACAAAAAACAAAAACAAACCCACTGGGATTTTGAGAGATGTTATTCCTTGGTTAGTAATATTTAAATCTCAAATGAATCTTAACATGTGCTTTTAAACTTATGTCCTGTGGGAAGGAATTATGTCTGTAGTTGGAAGTAACTCTGGCACATAAAACTGAGAACAAATTACTGTCTTTTGGGAAATTATTTAAGGAAATGTTGTCCATAATGTTCTAAAATAGAGAGAAAATGAACATTGTATGATCCTTGAAATACTGCTGTAGTGAATGATCTTTTCTAGCCCCTTAAAAAGAGGTTTTAGGGAGATATCCTTAGATACGATGTATGTGTTCACAGTGGTAACTACTATATGAAACGTTTAGCAAGAAAAGAAGAAGAATATGTGTTAAGTGGGACAGTTTTCCCCAAAACTAAGAGGAACTTAGACTTGGAAGAGCACACTATGTTTAATTCATTTCCCAGCTTATAAATAAATATTAAAACATTGGAGTAGATTTTAAAATGCCAATTTTAAAGCCCAGAGGCTTTTTCCTTATACTGAAACTATAAAACATGGATTTTTCTATTAGAAGACGTTTGTAAGTTAGTATCCTTTTAGAATATTAAAGGACAAAACAAGATTAGCAATGACTTGTTCCTGAACTAGTTGTCATAATTCCTTGTGACTGAATGTATTCATGAATTTCACTACTATTGTAGTAGGTAATTTATCTTCTAATTCTAGTTGTGTCCTAGATATGATATACAAGATGATATTTGATTATTCCATTTAAGAAATCTTTTATTTGGAAACAATTTCAAATTTACAGAAAGTTTGTGGGAATAAAAGCATTCCAAAAAACATTTATATACCCTTTATTGAGGTCAAACATTTTACCTCATTTGCTTTATCATTCATGCACTGCGTGTGTCACCTTAGGTAAGTAAGATCTATGCACCATGGCCCTTATTCTTAAATACTTAAGTTTGTATTTTCTAAGCTTAAGAATATTCCCTTGCATAACTAATTTAGTTGCCAACTTCATTATGTTAGAAAATGATACCTCACATTTTCTCTCTTCCTATTTTGTCACTTGACCCGATAATGTTGTTTATAGTGTTTTTGTTCTCCAGTGCAGGATCCAGTCTAGGGTCAGGTACTGCATTTAGTTGTCATGTCTCTTTAGTCCCCTCTATCTAGTCTGAAACATTTTTACAGCCTTGATCTTTTATGACATTGACATTTTTGGAAAATTACCCTCCCTCCCCCGCCTTTTTAAGAGAATGTTCCTCTGTTTTGGATCTTTCTTCATGATTAGATTTAGTTTATGCATTCTCAGCTGAAATAGTATATGGGGGATATTGTGTCCTCATAGTAATACTTGTGTAGGCACATGAAGTCCCTCTGAGAAGTCCACATGAAGTCAAGAGGTTGTCTGATTTCTCCATTGTATAATTGCTTGTTTTTCCCCTCTGCAGCTGATGCGTGGTTTGTGGGGTACACTTTAAGATCATGGAAATACCCTACTCCTCATCAAAAGTTCCCCTAGATCTACCTTTCATTTTAAATAACTTCAGCAAAAAATAGGTTGCCATTCTTTTTTTTTTTAACTATTGTAAGTTGATATATAACAGTAATATTATCAGTAATTCTACTTATTAGTGAAATATAAGAACCATAATAATGCTACAAACTAGGACAATTGGTATTGATAATAACAGTTTTCCATTTGAATTAAAAGTTCTTGGAAAGAAAAACGACTAACTTGTGTATTTATTGGCCATATCTTCTCACTTGTCAAATGTGTAAATTTTGGCGATTAAACAATTGAGTCATAGTGTGAGAAGACCACTCTGCTTAACATGTGAAAGTAGTTTCTTCTGGCTGAAAGGAGAAATTTAGTATGAGTCTTTTGTTGTGCTCTTCCATTCTGTCTTTACAAAGTAGCTTGATAACTAAAGCCTTAAAAAATAAAAAGATTCTTAGAGAAAGAAACTGTGAGACATTTGTCAAAGCAGGTATTTTTCCACTTGTGTTTAAAGTTTATTGAATTGGATTGGACTGCTACTACAGAGGAACAGATTAAGCAAAGAGAAAATTCTTCTCCCATGTTGTTAATAGCTTGATATCTGCATTTGTTCATTTAAAAGAGCAATGGTGAAGTCTAATCTGTTCCATTTGGAATCTCTACTTTAAAGCCCTGAAATGTATGAGTATTTCACTGTGTTCTCACTAGTGTCAGATATCATGGTATATAAGCAGCCAGTGCTGCATGGTACATATCTGTACATTAACCTGTTTACAAAGAATAGACCCCTCCCCCATTCTTATTGTCTTAGAGTACGCTCAGTGAAGTGTCCTTTCACTACTACAGGTCCACTGCCTCATGTTTTCTGCCTTCCTGGTGTTAACTTTTACCTTGGTTGTTCTCTTTTCTTCCCCTTTTCTATTTGCCTCATTCCTACTATCTGCAGTAATAAATTTAGGTAAGCTCTGTGTGCTGAAGTTGACACTAACAAAACTTTATGGGACAAGGTCTGCTTTTAGCCTTTGGTATACTAATGAATTTTTGGAAGAAAAAAAAAAGAGCCACATTTTTCCTACTGCTGTAGGCATTCATCTCTTGCTTAACTATATTTTAAATGAGAGGCCTATGAATAAAACATAAAACCATAAATGTTAGAGCTGGAAGTGATTTTGGAAATACTCTTCCAAGTACCTTTTTTTCTAGTAAGAAAGCTTAATCCTGAGGGTAAGATGACTTGCATGTGGTTAGTAAGTAGTGTAATTGGTGATAAGATTCCTGGACCTTGAGATAGTCTTTTTTTTACCATCTTATTTTACTTCAATTTTATCTTGTCCCAAGCCAAATTCCAAAGATACTACCTTGTGACTTTGGGTACACGTTGATAACTGCAGTTCTGTCCACTGTCACAAAATCACAGTGAGTGCCACTTGTGATCTTGAATTTGTGTTATTAAGTGAAGGTCAGTTTATGTTTCATATGCTATTTAGGAAGACAGGTATGAAAGCATATTTTTACTTCTCTTCACAGATCTTAGAAATGACGGGACTTTGAGCAAATGACTTAACCTGTCTTTGCCTTGGTTTTCTCATCTGAAAAATGAGGATAATGCTACTTACTTCATAGGGTTGTTATATGGATTAAGTAAGTTAATATTGATTAATATTTACTAAGTACTTAGAACAGTGCTTCATGTTATTTAAGTGTTTGTTAAAATAAATAGCATGATACACAAGTAGTACTTTTTTTTTTTTTAAACATCTTTATTGGAGTATAATTGCTTTACAATGGTGTGTTAGTTTCTGCTTTATAACAAAGTGAATCAGTTATAATTAAGTAGTACTTTTAAAGCATCTACTTGTTTCCTGAATTGCTAGTCTCAGTTTAGTGGCATTTCGACAGCATAGAAATAAATTCTGTTATTTAGAGCACAACTGCCAACTTAGTGGTTTAGTCATTCAACACAAACTTTGAAAAGTGATGATTAAGATTTGATACGAAGAAAGAAGTTGAAAATGCTTCCAAGTCTGTAAAGTTGTTATACCACAAAATCCATTCATCAAAGCTAACGAATGATTTTTGAACATTTTGCTGTACTCAAGACATCTGGGGATTAAAAACCCGAAGATTTGATTACCTAATTTTCAGCCATTGCAGATTAGCAGTGCCAGGTGAATTAGGGAAAGTTATTGTTAACATCTGCCAGCAGTGAGAAGTAATGGTGAAGAGAGAGACGAACATTTATGAAAGTTCAGGGGCAGCCGTGTATACTGCAGCCCCATACATCATTTTATCATGGGCTGGTACTATAATTGATGATCATAATCATAAAATTTTACTGCCAGAAGGGCCCTTAAGGGTTATCAAATTTAGTTTTCATGGTTTTTGTTTTTTTTTTTAAGTATTTTAAGTATTTTCACTTTTTTTTTTTGCCCGCACCGCGTGCCATGTGGGATCTTAGTTCCCCAACCAGGGATAGAACCCGAGCCCCCTGCAGTGGAAGCACAGGTTATTTTTTTTTTTTAACATCTTTATTGGAGTATAATTGCTTTACATTGTTGTTTTAGTTTTTGCTGTATAACAAAGTGAATCAGCTGTACGTATACATATATCCCCATATCCCCTCCCTCTTGCGTCTCCCTCCCACCCTCCCTGTCCCACCCCTCTAGGTGGTCACAAAGCACCGCGCTGATCTCCCTGTGCTATGCTGCTGCTTCCCACTAGCTATCTGTTTTACATTTGGTAGTGTATATATGTCAATGCCACTCTCTCACTTCATCCCAGCTTACACTTCCCCCCTCCGCCCTCCCCATGTCCTCAAATCCATTCTCTATGTCTGCATCTTTATTCCTGTCCTGCCCCTAGGTTTTTCAGAACTTTTTTTTTTTTTTTTAGATTCCATATATATGTGTTAGCATATGGTATTTGTCTTTCTCTTTCTGACTTACTTCACTCTGTATGACAGACTCTAGGTCCATCCACCTCACTACAAATAACTCAATTTCCTTTCTTTTTATGGCTGAGTAATATTCCATTGTATATATGTGCCACATCTTCTTTATCCATCCATTCATCTGTCGATGGACACTTAGGTTGCTTCCATGTCCTGGGTATTGTAAATAGTGCTGCAATGAACATTGTGGTACGTGACTCTTTTTGAATTATGGTTTTCTCAGGGTATATGCCCAGTAGTGGGGTTGCTGGGTCATATGGTAGTTCTATTTTTAGTTTTATAAGGAACCTCCATACTGTTCTCCGTAGTGGCTGTATCAATTTACATTCCCACCAACAGTGTAGAAGGGTTCTCTTTTCTCCACACCCTCTCCAGCATTTACTGTTTGTAGATTTTTTGATGATGGCCATTCTGACTGGTGTGAGGTGATACCTTATTGTAGTTTGATTTGCATTTCTCTAATGATTAGTGATGTTGAGCATCCTTTCATGTGTTTGTTGGCAATCTGTATATCTTCTTTGGAGAAATGTCTATTTAGGTCTTCTGCCCATTTTTGGATTGGGTTGTTTGTTTTTTTGATATTGAGCTCCATGGGCTGCTTGTATATTTTGGAGATTAAACCTTTGTCAGTTGCTTCGTTTGCAAATATTTTCTCCCATTCTGAGGGTTGTCTTTTCATCTTATTTATGGTTCCCTTTGTTGTGCAAAAGCTTTGAAGTTTCATTAGGTCCCATTTGTTTATTTTTGTTTTTATTTCCATTTCTCTAGGAGGTGGGTCAAAAAGAATCTTGCTGTGATTTATGTCATAGAGTGTTCTGCCTATGTTTTCCTCTAAGAGTTTTACAGTGTCTGGCCTTACATTTAGGTCTTTAATCCATTTGGAGTTTATTTTTGTGTGTGGTGTTAGGGAGTGTTCTAATTTCATTCTTTTTCATGTAGCTGTCCCGTTTTCCCAGCACCATTTATTGAAGAGGCTGTCTTTTCTCCATTGTGTACTCTTGCCTCTTTTATCAAAGATAAGGTGACCATATGTGCATGGGTTTATCTCTGGGCTTTCTTTCCTGTTCCATTGATCTATATTTCTGTTTTTGTGCCAGTACCATACCTTCTTGATTACTGTAGCTTTGTAGTATAGTCTGAAGTCAGGGAGCCTGATTCCTCCACCTCCGTTTTTCTTTCTCAAGATTGCTTTGGCTATTCGGGGTCTTCTCTGTTTCCATACAAATTGTGAAATTGTTTGTTGTAGTTCTGTGAAAAATGCCAGTGGTAGTTTGATAGGGATTGCATTGACCCTATATTGTTTTGGGTAGTATAGTCATTTTCCAATATTGATTCTTCCAATCCAAGAACATGGTATATATCTCTCCATCTGTTTGTACCATTTTTAATTTCTTTCATCAGTGTCTGATAGTTTTCTGCACACAGGTCTTTTGTCTCCTTAGGTAGGTTTATTCCTAGGTATTTTATTCTTTTTGTTGCAGTGGTAAATGGGAGTGTTTCCTTAATTTCTCTTTCAGATTTTTCATCATTAGTGTATAGGAATGAAAGAGATTTCTGGGAAGCACAGATTCTTAACCACGGGACTGCCAGGGAAGTCCCTAGTTTTCTTGTTTTACAATTTATAAAATAACCCTGAAACACCAGGAACACATTAAATCATGTTCTGTAGACTGTGAGAAGTTAACCAAGTATGTATTTCATTTTGGAAAGCTTTCTGTGCAAGCTGTTTTAAAAGTTTTGGTACCTAAAATCTTTAGCTACAGTTTTTGGCTGGTTTATTATGTATAGCACCTTTTCCTAATATACCAAATAAATGAGCCATTATCTCATACAGACCCCTCCTCAGGTATTAATTAAAGCCTATTACAGTTCACAATGGCGATCTTTAAGACACATAATCAACCACTATTGAGCTATGTGACCTTGGGAATTTATTTCTTGTTCTGTAAAATGGTAGTGATAATTGCCTCCCTTTACATCATACATTTCTAAAAAATGTAAAACACACAAAACGTTAAAATTACCATCTTAACTCTTTGAGTGTACAGTACTGTTAAATACATTCACATTTTTGTGTAACCATCACTGCTATCCATCTATAGGACCTTTGATCTTCCCAACCTGAAATTCTGTACCCACTAAGCATTAATTCCTTGTTTCCCCCTCTCTAGCCTTTGGCAACTACCATTCTATTTTCTGTCTTTATGAATTTAACTACTCTAGGCTCCTTATTTAAATAGAATCATGAAGTATTTGTCTTTTTTGTGACTGGCCTTACACTTAGCATAATGTCTTCAAGGTTCATCCACCGTGTAGCATGAATAAGGTTTTCTTTTCTTAACGTCTTTATTGGAGTATAATTGCTTTACATTGTTGTGTTAGTTTCTGCTGTATAACAAAGTGAATCAGCTGTATGTATACATATATCCCCATATCCCCTCCCTCTTATGCCTCCCTCCCACCCTCCCTATCCCACCCCTCTACGTGGTCACAGAGCACCGAGCTGATCTCCCTGTGCTCTGCAGCTACTTTCCACTAGCTGTCTGTTTTACATTTGGTAGTGTATATATGTCAGTGCTACTCTTCCACTTTGTCCCAGCTTCCCCTTCCCCTTCCCTGTGTCCTCAAGTCCATGAATAAGGTTTTTAAGGCTGAAAAATACTGCATCATAGGACTAGACCACACTTTACCTGCTCATCTGCAGGTGGGTGCTCAGGTTGCTTCCACTTTGTGGCTATTATGAATAATTCAGCTGTGAACATGGTTATGCAAATACCTCTTCAAGTTCCTGCTTTCATTTGAGTAAATACCCAGAAGTGGAATTGCTGGATCATGTGGTAATTCTATTTTTAATTTTTTGAGGAACTGCCATATTGTTTTTCATTCTCCAACCCCTGACAACCACTGGTCTTTTTACTGTTTTCATAGTTTTGACTTTTTCATAATGTGATATTGTTGGAATCATACAGTATGTAGTCTTTCCACATTGGGTCTTTCATTAAATATGCATTTGAGGCTCCTCCATGTCTTTTGTGGCTTGATAGCTAATTTCTTTTAGTACTGAATAATACAACATTGCCTGGATGTACCAGTCTATCCATTCACTTATTGAAGGACATCTTGGTTGCTTTCAGGTTTTAACAATTATAAATAACGATGCTGTAAGCATTTAATGTGTGAGTTTTTGTGTGGACTTAAGTTTGCAGGTCCTCTGGGTAAATACCAAGGAGTGTCATTGTTGGATTGTGTGGTAAGAGTATGTTTGGTTTTGTAAGAAACTGTCAAAGTGTCTTCCAAAGTGGCTGTACCATTTTGCAAACCTATCAGCAATGACTGATAGTTCCTCTTGCTCCACATCCTCATCAGCATTTGGTGTTATCAAAGAGTACCAGATTTGGGCCACTCTGATTGCTTTGTGGTGTTATCTCATTGTTTTAATTTGCATTTCCCTGGTGACACATGATGTGGTGCATCTTTTCATATGCTTATTTGCCATCTGTTTATCTTTTTTGATGAGATGTCTGTTAAGATCTTTGGCTCATATTTTAATTGGATTGTTTGTTTTCATATTGTTGAGTTTTTAAAGTTCTTTGTATATTTCCCATAACAGTCCTTTATGGAATATCTTTTGCACATATTCTTCTCTTACTCTGTGGCTTGTTTTCCGAGTCTCTTGGCGTTGTCTTTCGCAGAGCAGAAGTTCTTAATGAAGTTATCTTATTATTTCTTTCATAGATTGTGCCTTTGGTTTTACCTTTGCCCATTTTTTAATCAGGTTATATTTTTTGTTCTTGTGTTATGGCTAGTTTTGATATATGTAGTTTTGATATCATGACTAGATCTTCACATACAAATCGTATATGTGAAAGTTCTGAGAATTATAATGTCTGTATGTATAAATAAAGTAGTGATTATGGTTGTGTTAACTTTCTTCCTTTCTCTCTCTTTCTTTCTCTCTCTCTTTTTCTTTCTCTCTCTCTGTCTCTCTCTCTCTCTTTCACATTTTTTCTGAGATTAGCCCAAACTCCACTGAACAGGAGGGGGAAAAATAAAAAAGTAGAGCACTTTTGGGGTTATGTAGAAGAAATTAATTTGTAAAATCGGAATTCATTGTGCTTGGTACAATTGGTACTTGTAGACAGTTTTGGAATGAATGTGTGGCGAACAATTGGCCGATGTTAGGGCCTTGAAAATAGTTCCATTTGTTTAATTACTCCCATGTTGATATATTTCATAATCCTGAGCTGTACCTAATAAATAAGAGGTCACTTGAGAAATAAACATTTGGCAAATAAAATATATGAATATGTAAATATATAAAATCAGTATCAATTGTGACTCATTAGGTGTACTTCATAATTGCAGTCAAAATAAAGAATATGACAAGAAAGATGGAAGACCTGTTAGGAGAGAATTATGATACTTCACTGAACGATATAAGGGATTTGAATGTTTGAGTGGACACACCATGTGCCTAGGTGGAGAGACTTGGTTAAATATCAAGAGTTGATAAAGGGCAGTTAGTATTTTAACAGAATTATTAATTTCTAAAGTTTATTTCAAATGCGAGAGATGAAACACATTCCTGAACATTCCAACTTCTTGATCTGCTATATAGAATAATATATAGGATAAGCTACAGTAATTCATGTAGTCCTAATTTATTTCCAATTAGAAATAAACAGACTAATGGAAAAGAATTGAAGACTCAGATATAGAACTGTCTCTAAATGGAATTTGGTGTATCACATCAATCTAGTTAGGAAAGTGTGGATTTTTAAATGAGGAGTGAGGGCTTCCCTGGTGGTGTAGTGGTTAGGAATCCGCCTGCTAATACAGGGGACACGGGTTGGAGCCCTGGTCCGGGAAGACCCAACATGCTGCGGAGCATCTAGGTCTGTGCGCCACAACTACTGAGCCTGCGCTCTAGAGCCCCCAAGCCGCAACTACTGAGCCCGCGTGCCACAACTACTGAAGCCCGCACACCTAGAGCCCGTTCTCCGCAACAAGAGAAGCCACTACAATGAGAAGCCCGTGCACCACAGTGAAGAGTAGCCCCAACTCGCCGCAACTAGAGAAAGCCTGCGCACAGCAATGAGGACCCAACACAGCCAAAAATAAATAATAAGTAAATAAATAAATACATAAATTTTAAATGAGGAGTGAGGTGATTATAGGTTATACATTTGTAAAAAGCACCTTTCTTGCATTGTGTAATCAAATCTGAGATGGATGAACATTTTAAATTTAAAAATATAAATACTGTTAGAAGATATTTAATTTTAGTCTTAGGAAGGTCGGAAACCAAAAAGAGAATATAATTGATTACATAAGGGAGGATCATGTTTATGAAGAAAACATTTTATAAGCCTTGTTAAAAGACTGACTCAGAAGAGCAACAGTGAATTTTAAGAGTATTGTCAAAATAATATCAGTCCTAAAAATAGAAAACTTTGAACTTTTACTTCTGATTTACTTGTACCTTGTATGCAAAAATTCACGTATAGGTGGACGAATTAATAAATGTTCATATGTAGTTGTACGGTATTTCTTTTCTTAAACTTAAAAATACGTAAAAAATTATAGTAGTTTCAGAAGTATCTTTAATGGAAGACTGTGTCTTTGAATGAAAAAAATAATGCACCTCTTCAAGATTTATGGCTATTAGAAGTGTTTTCTTAAGGTATATTGTTATCGTCACTAAAAAATTAGTTATTTGCTAAGTTGGGTACAGAGTAATGTTCATGTGGAAGGTTTGCAGTGTTACATGTTTTAATAAACAACAATTAGTCTAAAAATGTTTTCTTTCATTCAGTCAGGTCAATTCAGTGAAGATATGATACCTACAGTGGGCTTCAACATGAGGAAAGTAACTAAAGGTAACGTCACAATAAAGGTACGTCAGCTTCTTGCCATACTTGATTTACATTGTTAGCAGATACAAACTAGGAATTTTTCTGTTTGTTTCTTTGCGTTTTACATGAGTATTGGCAGTTCTTAATGAGTGGGCTTGTTCCAAAAGAGTGTAAATCAAGTTTTTTTTCTTTCTTGCTCTAATAGATCAAAATGTGTGTGTTGAAATGTTGTTAAGTGCCCATAAAAAACTTAGCATATGGGTCGCCAGAAGTATTATTTGGGATTTAGGTGTTCCTAGGAAATAAAAATCCCATCTTCAGAGTATTTGGAATGTGATACTATTACATTATTTCATGAGTAATATTTTATATTGAAAGATAATAATTGTTTATAATGTTGGTAATTTAGTATTACATTTGTGGTAGCAAATATGGTAAACTAGTTTTCCCTTTCTTTGCTAATAAGCCCTAAGATTAAAACTATAAAACAGTAAAAAGTTAACTAGTTTAACATAATTTTGTTTCTAGAGTAAGTTTGATAGGTTTGAATTGTGGACTGTTGGACTGTTTTTAATTTATTAGTATTATTATTTTTGTATTCCTTGTTCATGGGGGGAATTTACTTCTATAGCCTGAACTTAATGGCCATTTTACCCAGTTCTTGTGGTTCACAGAAGCTGTTTACTGAATTCTTTCCGTAGCTTATCTAATGAAGCTGCTAATTTTTCATGTGTGTGTCTTCATGCGTGTTTCCAATGTCTGTGGCTAAATTGGAAGCCTCCTAAAGATAAATATCATGACTTCAGACCTTTACATAGCCCTACAGAGTAGCCATAATAGTGAAATTACTGTGGGTAGTAGCTTTCATATGGATAAAATAATTTTATATAAGAAAAGCACCTAGGTAGGAATGTTTTCTGTTATGTACAGAATAACTAAAAACGATTAGATGTTAATATATACCCAATCAGACAACTAAACTTAAATAGATTCTGAATGAACTGTTTTTTTCTGTCTTGGACTTCAAATATGGATGATGGCTGATTATGCAGATTCTAAGAGTGCTATTTCAAAAAATATGTATTTTCAATATTGGAAATTTATTGGTTAACAGGCAAAGAAAGTATTGCACAAAAACTAAATCTTTGCTCAAGCACCACCTATTAGATCTAATGTAAACATATTCAGTATGAGCTTCAAGTTAGAAGTGGCCCCAAGAACTTCCAGATTAAGAGCTTGTTTGACCTCAAGTTTTTCAAAAGCAATTTGGCTCTAACATTGTGGAAATGAGCATATCTGCTTGATCTTTCTCCCCTCCTTCTGCTGCTTTTTTCTTCAATGTGTTATCTGAAATATCTTTATTAAGAACTGTCTATCTTGATTTGAAGATTTGGGACATAGGAGGACAGCCCCGCTTCCGGAGCATGTGGGAACGGTACTGCAGAGGGGTCAACGCTATTGTGTAAGCCGCTTGCACGCCCCCCCCCCATCTCCCCCCTTGCAGTCAGTTTAGGTTTCAAGGGAAAATGCTGTTTTTCATACTTTTAAAGGCTCAATTTTTATTTTGGGCAATAACAGTCTTTCTTAGATATTCTCTTAGTGTAATCCCATTAACATCAGACTTTAAAAATAGAATGATAGAATGAGAGTTTTATTTGTTTTTTATGTAGCTAAGAGCTAATGGATATAAATGTTTTACTATCATGTATTAGTCCTCTAAGAAGTCTACCTATCTACTTATTTTATTGAAGTATAGTTGATTTGCAATATTGTGTTGGTTTCAGGTATACAGCATAGTGATTCAGTAGTTTTAATTATATTCCATTATTGGTTATTACAAGATAATGGGTATAATTCGCTGTGCTATACAGTATATCCTTGTTGCTTATCTAATTTTATATATAGCAGTTTGTATCTGTAGAACAGTCTATTAAAAAGTATTTTTGGGTGCAAGCCTTTTAAAATCGAGGACTTTATTTTAATGAACAGTTACAGTAGTATAAATTAAGAAAATTTAAAAATCTATTAATTGCGATCATCAAAGAATATGGTGGAGACATTGAGATCACTTTATTTTTTTTTAAAGTTACATGATAGATGCTGCAGATCGTGAAAAGATAGAAGCCTCGCGAAATGAACTACATAATCTTCTAGATAAGCCACAGTTACAAGGAATTCCAGTGAGTATGGAATACTGGTTACTTTTACATTATATAATTATAATATTTATAATTATATTATTATGAGTATAATTATACATTTTTATTTATTGTGTTTGAAATCAGTAAAATGTCTTTTGTTTTAAAGCCTGGAAGGCTTACATTTACTGAGTATCTGCCCCATACTGCTCAGTGTGCTGTTTATTCATTTCTTAACCAGCTGTTTATTGAACTATATGTAGTAGGAGCAGTGCTTAGTCCTGGGGAAATAGTAGTGAGCGGAAGTGAAAAGAAACATGCTTCCTACAATCATGGAGTTTATGGTTTAGTAGGAAACTAGGTAGATGGTATGAAATCATTTGAATAATACAGCTGTGATCAGTGCTACAAGGGAGAGGTACAAGGGGCTATCGAGTTGTAAGTTAGAGGGGAGACTTAATGTAGTTTGAGGGAAGAAGGAAGGATTCTCCGAGGAAGTGCTGCTTGAGCTGAGATGTGAGGAATGTGTAGGCATGTGAGGGATGTGACAGCTGGAGGAAAAGAGAGTTGCAGGCAGAGGCTCTTTGGTAGGAGGAGGTGGGGCACTGGGAGGAGGCCAGTGTTTCTAGAGCACAAAGCAGAGTGGGGAGGGTGGGGTAGAGTGTGGCGAGCCTGCGGCAGCCCGGACACTAAAAGAGGCTGTGCGGGACTGGGTGTTTTATTTATTTATTTATTTATTTAAACATCTTTATTGGAGTATAATTGCTTTACAATGGTGTGTTAGTTTCTGCTTTATAACAAAGTGAATCAGTTATACATATACGTATGTCCCCATATCTCTTCCCTCTTGCATCTCCCTCCATATCCCGCCCCCCATACCACCCCTCTAGGTGGGCACAAAGCACCGAGCTGACCTCCCTGTGCTATGTGGCTGCTTCCCACTAGCTATCTGTTTTACATTTGGTAGTGTATATATGTCCATGCCACTCTCTCACTTTGTCCCAGCTTACCCTTCCCCCTCTCCGTATCCTCAACTCCATTCTATAGTAGGTCTGCATCTTTATTCCCGTCTTGCCCCTAGGTTCTTCTGATCATTTTTCTTTTTTTTCTTTTTTTTTTTTTTAAGATTCCATATATATATGTTAGCATACGGTATTTGTTTTTCTCTTTCTGACTTACTTCACTCTGTATGACAGACTCTAGGTCCATCCACCTCACTACAAATAACTCAATTTCGTTTCTTTTTATGGCTGAGTAATATTCCATTGTATATATGTGCCACATCTTCTTTATCCATTCATCTGTTGATGGACACTTAGGTTGCATCCATCTCCTGGCTATTGTAAAAAGAGCTGCAGTGAACATTTTGGTACATGACTCTTTTTGAATTATGGTTTTCTCAGGGTATATGCCCAGTAGTGGGATTGCTGGGTCATATGGTAGTTCTATTTTTAGTTTTTTAAGGAACCTCCATACTGTTCTCCATAGTGGCTGTACCAGTTTACATTCCCACCAACAGTGCAAGAGGGTTCCCTTTTCTCCACACCCTCTCCAGCATTTATTGTTTGTAGATTTTTTGATGATGGCCATTCTGACTGGTGTGAGGCGACACCTCATTGTAGTTTTGATTTGCATTTCTCTAATGATTAGTGATGTTGAGCATCCTTTGATGTGTCTGTTGGCAATCTGTATATCTTCTTTGGAGAAATGTCTATTTAGGTCTTCTGCCCATTTTTGGATTGGGTTGTTTGTTTTTTTGATATTGAGCTGCATGAGTTGCTTGTATGTTTTGGAGATTAATCCTTTGTCAGTTGCTTCCTTTGCAAATATTTTCTCCCATTCTGAGGGTTGTCTTTTCGTCTTGTTTATGGTTTCCTTTGCTGTGCAAAAGCTTTCAAGTTTCATTGGTTCCCATTTGTTTATTTTTGTTTTTATTTCCATTTCTCTAGGAGGTGGGTCAAAAAGGATCTTGCTGTGATTTATGTCATAGAGTGTTCTGCCTATGTTTTCCTCTAAGAGTTTTACAGTGTCTGGCCTTACATTTAAGTCTTTAATCCATTTGGAGTTTATTTTTGTGTATGGTGTTAGGGAGTGTTCTAATTTCATTCTTTTACATGTAGCTGTCCAGTTTTCCCAGCACCACTTACTGAAGAAGCTGTCTTTTCTCCACTGTATATTCTTGCCTCTTTTATCAAAGATAAGGTGACCATATGTGCATGGGTTTATCTCTGGGCTTTCTATCCTGTTCCATTGATTTATATTTCTGTTTTTGTGCCAGTACCATACTGTCTTGATTACTGTAGCTTTGTAGTATAGTCTGAAGTCAGGGAGCCTGATTCCTCCACCTCCGTTTTTCTTTCTCAAGATTGCTTTCGCTATTTGGAGTCTTTTGTGTTTCCATACAAATTGTGAAATTTTTTGTTCTAGTTCTGTGAAACATGCCAGTGGTAGTTTGATAGGGATTGCATTGAATCTGTAGATTGCTTTGGGTAGTAGAGTCATTTTCACAATGTTGATTCTTCCAATCCAAGAACATGGTATATCTCTCCATCTACTTGTATCATTTTTAATCTCTTTCATCAGTGTCTTATAATTTTCTGCATACAGGTCTTTTATCTCCTTAGGTAGGTTTATTCCTAGATATTTTATTCTTTTTGTTGCAATGGTAAATGGGAGTGTTTTCTTAATTTCTGTTTGAGATTTTTCATCAATAGTGTATCGGAATACAAGAGATTTCTGTGCATTAATTTTGTATCCTGCTACTTTAACAAATTCATTGATTAGCTCTAGTAGTTTTCTGGTAGCATCTTTAGGATTCTCTGTGTATAGTATCATGTCATCTGCAAACAGTGACAGCTTTACTTCTTCTTTTCCGATTTGGATTCCTTTTATTTCTTTTTCTTCTCTGATTGCTGTGGCTAAAACTTCCAAACCTATGTTGGATAATAGTGGTGAGAGTGGGCGACCTTATCTCATTGCTGATCTTAGTGGAAATGGTTTCAGTTTTCACCATTGAGGACAATGTTGGCTGTGGGTTTGTCATATATGGCCTTTATTATGTTGAGGAAAGTTCCCTCTGTGCCTACTTTCTGGAGGGTTTTTATCATAAGTGGTTGTTGAATTTTGTCGAAAGCTTTCTCTGCATCTATTGAGATGATCATATGGTTTTTATCCTTCAGTTTGTTAATATGGTGTATCACGTTGATTGATTTGCGTATATTGAAGAATCCTTGCATTCCTGGGATAAACCCCACTTGATCATAATGTATGATCGTTTTAATGTGCTGTTGGATTCTGTTTGCTAGTATTTTGTTGAGGATTTTTGCATCTATGTTCATCAGTGATATTGGCCTGTAGTTTTCTTTCTTTGTGACATCTTTGTCTGGTTTTGGTATCAGAGTGATGGTGGCCTTGTAGAATGAGTTTGGTAGTGTTCCTCCCTCTGCTATATTTTGGAAGAGTTTGAGAAGGATGGGTGTTAGCTCTTCTCTAAATGTTTGATAGAATTCGCCTGTGAAGCCATCTGGTCCTGGGCTTTTGTTTGTTGGAAGATTTTTAATCACAGTTTCAATTTCAGTGCTTGTGATTGGTCTGTTCATATTTTCTATTTCTTCCTGGTTCAGTCTCGGGAGGTTGTGCATTTCTAAGAATTTGTCCATTTCTTCCAGGCTGTGCATTTTATTGGCATAGAGTTGCTTGTAATGTCTCATGATCCTTTGTATTTCTGCAGTGTCAGTTGTTACTTCTTCTTTTTCATTTCTAATTCTGTTGATTTGAGTCTTCTCCCTTTTTTTCTTGATGAGTCTGGCTTATGGTTTATCAATTTTGTTTATCTTCTCAAAGAGCCAGCTTTTAGTTTTACTGATCTTTGCTATCGTTTCCTTCATTTCTTTTTCATTTATTTCTGATCTGATCTTTATGATTTCTTTCCTTCTGCTAACCTTGGGGTTTTTTTGTTCTTCTTTCTCTAATTGCTTTAGGTGTAATGTCAGGTTGTTAATTTGAGATTTTTCTTGTTTCTTAAGGTAGGCTTGTACAGCTATAAACTTCCCTCTTAGAACTGCTTTTGCTGCATCTCATAGGTTTTGGGTCGTTGTGTTTTCATTGTCATTTGTCTCTAGGTATTTTTTGATTTCCTCTTTGATTTCTTCAGTGATCTCTTGGTTATTAAGCAGTGTGTTGTTTAGCCTCCATGTGTTTGTATTTCTTACAGATTTTTTCCTGTAATTGATATTTAGTCTCATAGCGTTGTGGTTGGAAAAGATACTTGATATGATTTCAATTTTCTTAAATTTACCAAGGCTTGATTTGTGACCCAAGATATGATCTATCCTGGAGAATGTTCCATGAGCACTTGAGAAGAATGTGTATTCTGTTGTTTTTGGATGGAATGTCCTATAAATATCAATTAAGTCCAACTTGTTTAATGTATCATTTAAAGCTTGTGTTTCCTTACTTATTTTCATTTTGGATGATCTGTCCATTGGTGAAAGTGGGGTGTTAAAGTCCCCTACTATGATTGTGTTACTGTCGATTTCCCCTTTTATGGCTGTTAGTATTTGCCTTATGTATTGAGGTGCTCCTATGTTGGGTGCATAAATATTTACAAGTGTTATATCTTCTTCTTGGATTGATCCCTTGATCATTATGTAGTATACTTCTTTGTCTCTTGTAATAGTCTTTGTTTTAAAGTCTATTTTGTCTGATATGAGAATTGCTACTCCAGCTTTCTTTTGATCTCCATTTGCATGGAATATCTTTTTCCATCCCCTCACTTTCAGTCTGTATGTGTCTCTAAGTCTGAAGTGCATCTCTTGTAGACAGCATATATACGGGTCTTGTTTTTGTATCCATTCAGCCAGTCTATGACTTTTGGTTGGAGCATTTAATCCATTTACATTTAAGGTAATTATCGATATATATGTTCCTAGTACCATTTTCTTAATTGTTTTGGGTTTATTATTGCAGGTCTTTTCCTTCTCTTGTGTTTCCTGCCTAGAGAAATTCCTTTAGCATTTGTTGTAAAGCTGGTTTGGTGGTGCCGAATTCTCTTAGCTTTTGCTTGTCTGTAAAGCTTTTAATTTCTCCGTCGAATCTGAATGAGATCTTTGCTGGGTAGAGTAATCTTGGTTGTAGTTTTTTCTCTTTCATCACTTTAAATATGTCCTGCCACTCCCTTCTGGCTTGCAGAGTTTCTGCTGAAAGATCAGCTGTTAACCTTATGGAGATTCCCTTATGTGTTACTTGTTTCTCCCTTGCTGCTTTTAATATTTGTTCTCTGTATTTAATTTTTGATAGTTTGATTAATATGTGTCTTGGCGTGTTTCTCCTTGGATTTATCCTCTATGGGACTCTCTGTGCTTCCTGGACTTGATTAACTATTTCCTATTCCATATTAGGGAAGTTTTCAACTGTAATCTCTTCAAATATTTTCTCAGTCCCTTTCTTTTTCTCTTCTTCTTCTGAGACCCCTATAATTCGAATGTTGGTGTGTTTAATGTTGTCCCAGAGGTCTCTGAGACTGTCCTCAATTCTTTTCATTCTTTTTTCTTTATTCTGCTCTGCAGTAGTTATTTCCACTATTTTATTTTCCAGGTCATTTATCCATTCTTCTGCCTCAGTTATTCTGCTGTTGATCCCTTCTAGAGAATTTTTAATTTCATTTATTGTGTTGTTCATCTCTGTTTGTTTGCTCTTTAGTTCTTCTAGGTCCTTGTTAAACGTTTCTTGTATTTTCTCCATTCTATTTCCAAGATTTTGGATCATCTTTACTATCATTATTCTGAATTCTTTTTCAGGTAGACTGCCTATTTCCTCTTCATTTGTCAGGTCTGGTGGGTTTTTGCCTTGCTCCTTCATCTGCTGTGTGTTTCTCTGTCTTCTCATTTTGCTTAACTTACTGTGTTTGGGGTCTCCTTTTCATAGGCTGCATGTTCATAGTTTCCGTTGTTTTTGGTGTCTGTCCCCAGTGGCTAAGGTTGGTTCAGTGGGTTTTCTAGGCTTCCTGGTGGAGTGGTCTAGTGCCTGTGTTCTGGTGGATGAGGCTGGATTTTGTCTTGCTGGTGGGCAGGTCCACATCTGGTGGTGTGTTTTGGGGTGTCTGTGGCTTTATTATGATTTTAGGCAGCCTCTGTGCTAATGGATGGGGTTGTGTTCCTGTCTTGCTAGTTGTTTGGCATAGGGTGTCCTGCACTGTAGCTTGCTGGTCGTTGAGTGGAGCTGTGTCTTGGCATTGAGATGGAGATGTCTGGGAGATATTCAACGTTTGATATTACGTGCAGCTGGGAGGTCTCTTGTGGACCAGTGTCCTGAACTTGGCTCTCCCACCTCAGAGGCACAGCCCTGACGCCTGGCTGGAGCACCAAGAGCCTGTCCCCCACACAGCTCAGAATAAAAGGGAGGAAAAAAAGGAAGAAAGAAAGAAGAAGATAAAATAATATAAAATAAAATAATTTAAAAAAAATAATTATTAAGAAAAATAATTTTTTTAAGCAATAAAAAAAAAAAATGGACAGACAGAACCCTAGGACAAATGGTAAAAGCAGAGCTATACAGACAAAATCACACACAGAATCATATACATACACACTCACAAAAAAAGAAGGGAAAAATAAATATATATCATTGCTCCCAAAGTCCACCTCCTCAATTTGGGATGATTCGTTGTCTATTCAGGTATTCCACAGATGCAGGGTACATCAAGTTGGTTGTGGAGATTTAATCCTCTGCTCCTGAGGCTGCTGGGAGAAATTTCCCTTTCTCTTCTTTGTTCGCACAGCTCCCGGGGGTTCAGCTCTGGATTTGGACCCGCCTCTGCGTGTAGGTCACCTGAGGGCGTCTGTTCTTCGCTCAGACAGGACGGGGTTAAAGGAGCAGCTGATTCGGGGGTTCTGGCTCACTCAGGCCTGGGGGAGGGAGGGGTACGGAGAGCCTGCGATGGCAGAGGCCGGCTTGACGTTGCACCAGCCTGAGGCGTGCCGTGCATTCTTCCTGGGAAGTTGTCCCTGGATCACGGGACGCTGGCAGTGGCGGGCTGCACAGGCTCCCGGGAGGGGCGGTGTGGATAGTGACCTGTGCTCGCACACAGGCTTCTTGGTGGCGGCAGCAGCAGCCTTAGCGTCTCATGCCTGTCTCTGGTGTCCGCGCTGATAGCAGCGGCTCGCGCCTGTCTCTGGAGCTCCTTTCAGCGGCGCTGTTAATCCCCTCTCCTCGCGCACCAGGAAACAAAGAGGCAAGAAAAAGTCTCTTGCCTCTTTGGCAGCTCCAGACATTTTCCCGGACTCCCTCCTGGCTAGCTGTGGCGCACTAGCCCCCTTCAGGCTGTGTTCACGCAGCCAACCCCAGTCCTCTCCCTGAGATCCGACCTCCGAAGCCCGAGCCTCAGCTCCCAGCCCCCACCCGCCCCGGCGGGTGAGCAGACAAGCCTCTGGGGCTGGTGAGTGCTGGTTGGCACCACTCCTCTGTGCAGGAATCTCTGTGCTTTGCCCTCTGCACCTCTGTTGCTGCCCTCTCCTCCATGGCTCCGAAGCTCCCCCCTCCGCCAACTGCGAAGGGGCTTCCTAGTATGTGGAAACCTTTCCTCCTTCACAGCTCCCTCCCACTGGTGCAGGTCCCGTCCCTGTTCTTTTGTCTCTGTTTTTTCTTTTTTCTTTTGCCCTACCCAGGTACATGGGGAGTTTCTTGCCTTTTGGGAGGTCTGAGGTCTTCTGCCAGCGTTCAGTAGGTGTTCTGTAGGAGTTGTTCCACATGTAGATGTATTTCTGATGTATTTGTGGGGAGGAAGGTGATCTCCACGTCTTACTTTTCCGCCATCTTGAAGCTCCCTGGGTGTTTTTAAATGATGAGATTTATCGTCTAAATCATTCTGATGTCACTTTAAGAATGGATTGAAGGGGGACTATAAGGAGGGCAGTTTTAGGAAGCTGTTGAAGTTGTCTTGGCAAAATAGAGTACCATGGATTGGGGTGGCCGTAGACAAGGTTGTGAGAAGGCAATAGATTGGAAGGATATTTAGGGAGACAGGCCACCAGACCTGGTAAGGTATTAGATGGGAAGATATGAAGAATAATTCCGAGCCCGTGGCTCAGTTACTTAGGTGGAAGGTGGTGCCATCTGTTGAGCCAAGGGGTGCCGAGAAGGACGAGGCCTCACCCTCACGACCAGTCCGCGAGCCTCAGCTCCTTGAGGTTTGTTGTCGCTGTTAATCCGCACAGCGTATTGAGGTCGATGGTGTGATCCCTCCTTTGTAACAGTTGTTACTCACTCAAGATCGCATGGTCATTAGTGTGTTGGCACAGCTAGCTTTTGACTCCATGTCCTTCTGACTTCAAAGCCTATTCTTTTTCTTCTATGTTAACAACTAGTTCTACATACCATAAGTAAAAATATCAGTTTTATCTTGGTCACCATAAGAGTTGTTAGTTGCAAGCAATAGAAAGCCGATTTAAGTAGAAGGGGATTTATTGAAAGGATATTGGGTAGCTCACAGAGTCTCTGAGAAGGCTGCCCATAACCATGTTCAGAAAATAGGCTGGAACAAGGGAGGCTCAGCAGCTGCTAGGACCACATCCAGACTTACACCATCAAGTAAGTCTGGTGACCTCATGCAGTTTCTGCACACCAGACACAGTTGCTCCGATTGGAAGGTCATCTAGTTGATGCCCCTTCCCTAGCAGAATGGATTCTCTATCCCCACTTTCTTGCAGTACTGGCTCTGCATTCATAGTTTTGGTTGGTCCTAGATTATGTGTCCATTCTCTAGCAGAAAGGAAGGCTGGAAAAGAAATTATCTACAGAAGCAAGAAGCTTTATTGGGAAGCAGGTTCATAAGGTGGAAAATTTCTTAAATGTAGGAAGAGGGCTAAGATGTCAGGTAACCCCAAAACTGACAACTGATCACAAATGACCATGATGCAATTTTTTTTTTTTCAAAAAAATTTTTAAAAATTTATTTATTATTTATTTTTGGCTGTGTTGGGTCTTCGTTTCTGTGCGAGGGCTTTCTCTAGTTGTGGCAAGCGGGGGCCACTCTTCATCGCGGTGCGCGGGCCTCTCACTATCACGGCCTCTCCTGTTGCGGAGCACAGGCTCCAGACGCGCAGGCTCAGTAGTTGTGGCTCACGGGCCTAGTTGCTCCGCGGCATGTGGGATCTTCCCAGACCAGGGCTCGAACCTGTGTCCCCTGCATTAGCAGGCAGATTCTCAACCACTGTGCCACCAGGGAAGCCCATGATGCAATTTTTAAAACTCACACAGGTCCAGGTTGAGAACCTGGGGTGACTTAAATAAGAGTGTGGAGAGGGATAAGAGTTGGGGAGGGAAGGACGGGCTGACCAAAGGTGCTGAGATTTGGCTTTTGGCTCTCTGACCCCTGTGACTTAGCATTCCCCGGAGAGCTCCTGGTGACTCTTGCTCTCAGCCTCTGTCCTTGGCTCTTTCTCCTTTGTGAGAGCTAAGAGTCTAGGGCCTAGAAATAGAATCAGTCGCCGTGTTTGGAGTCAGGGGTGGGGGTAGGGGCATGTATTAAGTGAAAGAAATAGGTTTGACAAGTGTTTAACAAGATGACAAGGTAGACATGGCGTGTACTTTCTTAGGATTGGTCAAAGATACAGTTTCTTAGAGAACGTTGACTCAGAGTAAGGATGTTATCAAATACGTTATATGTACTCATAGTTTTTGCTTTTCGTAAGGCAGAAAGGATGTACCTGGGAAAAGATAGAGTGATAATTGGGACACCCCTCTCCGCTTTCCTTGTTTTTCAAAGCACGTCTACCAATCAGATGGCGATGTTTATTCTCAGAGTTTATGGCTACTGTATAAATCCTGATCCCCAGGCTTATCCATTATCTTAGAATATTTATACATTATATTTTATAGGATGAGTGTAGAATTTTAAAGGCTTATTTACATGTTTACTGTTAGATTAATGACTAACAGACAAAAATGGTTGAAACTCATTCCTCCACCCTTGGTTGTTAAGATCATATTCACTTTTTGGTAGAGATTTATTAAGAAATAACAGAATGCATACGGTAGACTTAGAATATTTTAAATAGAAGTTGGCAGCCACATGTTGAAGTAAGGACATCTGCATGGTAGGAGTTAGAGTAAATGCTAATTTGAATGATTAAATGAATGAGATAGGCCACCAGTCACATAAATATACTTTAATTATGGCATGACATAACATCCTGATTTTAATGTCTACACATATGCATATGATATTCTTCTGTGACATTTTCTTACATAAAATTTACTCAGTATCTTTTCTTTTTAAAGGTGCTAGTACTCGGAAACAAGAGAGATCTTCCTAATGCCTTGGATGAGAAACAGCTAATTGAAAAAATGTATGTCTTAAGAATGAGTGATGGTTTTTTAAAAAAAATTTGGTTCTAAATTATACTGTTTTACCCACTGCTTTGTTTAGCATTGCTGTATTATTCAGTAATGATCATAGTCACGTTTTGGAGTAGATAAACTTGACATACTAGAAAAGTGAACCCATAAATTTTTTTTTCCCTCTTAAACATTGTTTTTAAAATTAATTAATTAATTAATTTTTGGCTGCATTGCGTCTTCGTTGTGGTGCACGGGCTTCTCATTGCAGTGGCTTCTCTTGTTGCGGAGCATGGGCTCTAGGCGTGCAGGCTTCAGTAGTTGTGGCACATGGGTTCAATAGTTCTGGCTCATGGGCTCTAGAGCTCAGGCTCAGTAGTTGTGGTGCACGGGCTTAGTTGCTCCGCGGCATGTGGGATCTTCCCAGAACGGGGCTTGAACCCTTGTCCCCTGCATTGGCAGGTGGATTCTTAACCACCGCGCCACCTGGGAAGTCCCCGTAAAATTTTAGTATTAGTAAAATAATTTCTTCTGTATAGTAATTAAAAAAACAAGCAAAATTGAGCAGTGAGTGAAAAGATGACAGTTGTTTTTTAAGCACAGACTTATTTTAATTCTGCTTTTTATAGGAATCTGTCTGCTATTCAGGATAGAGAAATTTGCTGCTATTCAATTTCTTGCAAAGAAAAGGATAATATAGGTAAGAAATGATTGGTGTTTGTGGAAGAAGTGGGTATCATTAGAAGGGATGTCTCATGCTTTTTACTGTTTATTATCTCCATTTCTGTTTAAGTGATTTCCCTTATAAAATACTATTGCTTTTGCCTCAGGAAAAAGAGTACACATTATACCTTTATACCTTTTGACAACAAATATAATATCCTGAATCTGCTCCATGCTGTTTAAAGAAGTAAATGCAAAAGAGACATGAAGTTAAGCATTATGTGATATCAATTTATTGTATTAATTTTTGCAGAGCTAGTGTCCAGCTGTGCATTGTAACAAGATGATGTTTTTGAAATAAGACTTTACAAAAATCAGTGTATAGGCATTATTATGGTTTTGCATGTATCAAAATCACAATATATTACTGCAGTATGTTAGCACTCTAAAGGATAATGCCAGAATACCCTTTATCTACTTAATGTCTGTATTAATTTCCTAGGACTGCCATAGCAAAGTACCACAAACTGGGTGGCTTAGAAACAGCACAAATTTATCCTCTCAGGTTCAGGAGGATAGAGGTTTGGAATCGAGGTATCAGCAGGACCATGCTCTCGCTGAAGGCTCTAGGGGAGGATCCTTTCCTGCCTTTTCCTGGCTTGTGGTTCCCGGCAGTCTTTGACGTTCCTTGGTTATAGATGCATCACTCCGTTCTCTGCCTCTGGCTTCGCATGGCCTTCTCCTCTGTGTGCGTGTCTGTGCGTCTATTTTCTCTTTTTATAAAGACACGTTACTGGATTAAGGTAGGCCCTAATCCAGTATTACTTCATCTTATATCTGCAGAGACCCTATTTCCAAGTAAATTCTGAGTTTCCAGGTGGAGGTGAATTTTTAGGGGACACGATTCAAGCCAGTACAGTATCCTAAAGAATAAGTATATCTGACTCAACTTTAGTCTCTTAACTAATTTGGTGAGGGATTATTTAATAAAAGTGTATTGGCGTGGAGAGGATCAAAAGGTTGAAAAAAGAAAGATAAGTAGAAAGGTTAAAAGAAAAGATAAACAGAAGTGTTTGATGAGATGAAAGGCTATTCAGTGTTAAGACAGCTGCTTGAGTGAAAAGACCTGTAACAGTGCAGTAAAATAAACTCACCAGTAAGAGATACCTTCATGGCAAAAGCTTCTCAAGCTCAGTCTCGTCTGGCATGATAGACTCAACCAGAGTTTGAAAGGAGAGTTTAATGCATGTGCCTTAAAGCAGATGGGTAGTAACCTAGGGATTTTCATGGCTCCTTCACTTCTCCCAGTTTGGTGGTCACTGGTGAAAAAATTTCTCTCTGTGGGTCACTATATAAAAAGAGGCCATCCATCAGTGCTGCGTAGTGGCTAGAAACAGCATGGGCTTTGGAGTAAGGCAGCCTCAGGCTGGAACACCCGGTCCTTAGTTACTTTCTGACTGGCCATTGACAGAGCGCTTAAACTCCCTGATCCCCATCTGTAAAATGGGGATGATAGCAACAGCTTCAAAACTCTCTTACGAGAGGGAGTGAGAAAATGAATTGCATAGTGTTTGACGTATGGTGGACATCACAGGGATGTGTTCATCTTCTCTTGCTGCTGTCAGTTAAAAAACAAGGACTAAAATTACAGGCGTGCTCCTTCTGGAGACTCTAGAGGAGAAGCCATTACTTTGCCCTTTTCAGCTTCTAGAGACTGCCTGCATTCTTGGCTCATGGCTCCTTCCCCATCTTCAAATTATCTCTCTCTGACCATTCTTCCATGGTCATATTTCCAATTGAAAAAGTATATTGGAATAAAATGTAATAAATCAATAGTGCCAAAACAGTGTGTTTAAAAGGCATTCTGACACTTTTTCTTTAACCTTCATTCACTATGTATTGGTTCTCACCAGACTTATCTTGTTTTCCAAGTCAGTTCCAGTCCATATCTCGGCTCCTTCCCTCCTCCCCTCAAACATGCTCTAATTAGCTTATAGTATTGATGGTTTTCTGGCTGATTCTGGGCTTCCTTTAAAGAGCACCCAAAACAATCAGAGCCCAGTACTTGGCTGATGGACACAAACTCGCCTCTATTAAATGGATAGAGTAAGTGACTTATTATTTTGGGAACATCCAGTTAATTTGAGAAGAGACTATTCAAGCACTTAGGGTTACTAGAGTGTATTTAAAATGTTTTTCCGATGTTGAGGGGAACTCTCTTAAATTTTAAGTTGTGCCCCCAAGAGAGCATTTACTTACACAGCAGTGGTTCTCACTGAGGGATTTTTTTCCCCCTGGAAATATTTGACAATGTCTGGAGACATTTTTGGTTGTCGTAATGAGGAGAGTGATGCTGGCATCTAGTGGGTAGAGGCCAGCGTGGTTCTAAACATCATACAGCCTCCACAGCATAGAATTGTTCAGCCTGAAATGTCAGTAGTGGCAAGATTGAGAAACCCTGTTCTACACTAACCGTAATTTTTAGTATGTTGTGCTATTCTGTATATCCATTACTCCCTTATATTTTCTCTGGTATTTTCCAACATAGGGGGAAAAGAGTGTTTCAAGGGAGAAAAAAAAGTCCTTTATTTTACCGCTGTGACAAACTAACCAGATACTTTGCTGAAAAAACCTTGTGAGCTCACTTATGAAGCAAATGCAGGAGAGCTGATGAAAACTTCTTTTGCTCTTTGAGGCTGGTCTTCACAGAGCTCTATAGTCACCAAGTTTGTGATTGTAGAACTCCTGGTTCACTTCATATTATCAAGCCCAAGGAAACTAATGCCCTCTTAACTAGGTTCAAAATTAGTTTGTAAAGCCTGTTTATTTGGAGCAAGAAGCACAACTAACAGCCAAGTCAGGTAGACTTCTTGAATAATGAAGTCTCAGAACACCCTCCTTAATTTCAGCTTTTTTATAACATATTTTAGTGCCAAATTTATGAATTTACTAAATTGCTCCAAAAAGTATTTCAGTGCACATGGGTTGTATGTTATACTTCCAGCTTCCTAATGTGGCACACAAGGTACTTTAGTTTCAATAGTAATTTGTCCTCAAACTACACATAGAAGAGATTACTTCAGGGAAGCTAATCTTTGCAAAGATGGCTTATACTTGTGGCTCTTTTTATCATGGAAGATAACTCTTTCTGCATCTGAATATCTTATTTCTTTGCCTTTTATTCTGATCTTAAGGATTCATCTGTCTTTAGGATATGACGTATGTCCAATGTGCACAAGTTTTTTTAAGTGAATTTCTTAAATATTTAAACCTAGTCATTTCACTTTCAGATTTACCTTTTCCTCCATTCAGTTCAAATGAGTGTGGCTTTGCTCTTATTACACACTGCTGTCTTTCTTTTGAAGTGCAAATGACCTGCTCTGGCATTTGGGTTAAATGATGGTTTCCACAACCCTGGTTGTGTTTGTTTAGATCTCAGCTCTAGGCTGTTCTTTATATACAGTGTTTGGTTTACAGTTTCTCTAATGCATGTTAGCTGGGAAACTGGGAGACTGAATGTGCGCTCATCTTTCAGGCTTGGAGAATAGAGTGCTGCTTCTAATAGATGCCCACATGCCCTTTATGTGGATAACACATTTTAGAGAACTCAAGGACAGTAATTCAGTGTTTTGACTTAGCTACCTTCTCCTGTCAGTCTAAGTGCTTTTCCTGGCTGTTCTCGGCCACTGTAGCTTCAGTTGCCACCTCTACGATGCTATCTTGCCGGTCTGCATCTCTTCCTCAGATCTGTACAGCTGAAACTACCTGCTGGACATCTCCATGTGCTACCTCCTCCACCTCAAACTTGGTGTGCTTACTGCCGAATTCTTAGTCTTTTTTCCTCAAGCCTGTTCTTCCTTCAGCTGCTGTTAGTGAGCAGCTCCATGACACACACACTTGTTCAGGCCGGAAGATCCTTTCTCACCCGCTGCATTTGGTCAGTCCTGGTAGGTTCTGTATTTTGAACGTGCCCCTCATTTTATTCCTCTCCATCCCTACAGCACTTGATTTGCTTCAGGCCTTCGTCCCTTTCCTCTTCCTGTTGTGATAGTCTGTATACTGGCAGCCTTCCAGGTTGCCCTTCTCAGTTGCCATTGTTGAACTTACTACAATAAACTTACAGTTTACAATAAACAGTATGGTTTCCCTGCTTAAAATTCTCCAATGACTTCCTGTTGACTTGAGAATAAAATCCAAACTTCTGAGCATCTTAGAATGGCACACAAGGTTATCTGGCTCCCTCTAGGCCTGTGGTTCTCAACTGAAAACAGTTGAGCTCTGCAGGGGACATTTGGAGATAATCTGGAGCCATTCCTTGTTGTCACCGCTGAGGATGGGGGGTGGTGATAATGGCGTCTTGTGGTCATGGTTATAGATGTTGCAGAATATTCTACTGTGCACTGCAAAGAATTATCCAGCCCCAAATGTGAAAAGGGGGAGCTTGAGAACCCCTGTTCTAGCCTTAGCAATGAGCTAAAGCTGCCCCCCTTACCCATCCCTGTGCGTCAGCCACATCTTATCACTGGTAATCCAGCCAGAGCGCCACGTAGTTTCACGCCTCTGCTTATTCTATGAGTTTTGCTCTTTCTTTTGCCTGGAATTCTGTGGAGGCTGTCCCCCACAACCAGACGACTACCTGCGTGTTTTCCAGCATGATGAAAGCTCCTCGAGGGCAGGGAGTGGTTCTCCCGTCTCTTCGCATCCTGGAGCTTCACACACAATACCTGATCTTACAGGCAATCAGTAAGCTTTTGAATGAATAAAGGAAGGCACAAGCTGTTCTGTATACAATTTAACTTTTAAATTGGAGACTCTTCAGTCTCTTGTGTTTCCAGATTAACCTCTTGAAGGTCAGGGAATGAAGAACAGTAGGATAGATACAGATACCTATATAATTATAGTAGTATAGAGGCAGAAAGGAAGAGGGCAGGTCCAGCATATGCTTTGAAATAGCTGCATTTTAAATATTCTCTGATATTTAGTTTCTTAACTTTGATATCTCAACATCTTCACTTTTTTTCCCTCCATCTTTAGATATCACACTTCAGTGGCTTATTCAACATTCAAAATCTAGAAGAAGCTGAAGCATCTCCTGAAGTCTTCCAGTCCTTCCTGGCTATAATCTTAGAATTATTGTCCGTTCCTCTGAAGTACTTCCCAGAATATGGTCCTTCCTAAACCCAAGAATTTGCCTTTTTCAGAGTTTATTTCTCATGTGCACTGCTGAAGATGTGTATCCTTAATCCTTCATAAAGAATCAGCTAGAGTTGTCATGATAAAGTCAGCACACAAAAAGGCTTCTTATACATACTTGTCTTAAACAGTGTGTAGAGCTTTTTTTAAAAAAACACACTTTTGACCATCTTAAATCAAGAAAAATTGCATATTTCTGTTCTGGTCTTTCTGGGCCAGGTTTTTATATTGGTTTTCAGTAAATGTCTGTCTCTGATATTTCATTATAGAGTCCAGTAGCTTAATACTGATACTGACTTGATACAGCATGAAGTTTCTAGTGCCACACACAGTATTTAGAAAACCTTTAGCTTGACTCATGTGGGATAGAAACAAAATGTTTATGTATCTCACAAATGCATGTGAAATGTATAATTACACCTTAGGAATTTAAAAAATGGTCTGCAAAGAGTGAACAGAGGCACCAGATCAATGTTGTTATTGGCTCTTTACACTGGCAAGATCTTGGGCGATGAATTTTAAACACATTCTGCTTTCTGAGAGTTCTTCTCCAGATAGCAGTTGGGGGTACGGGAGGAACTGAGGCATGCTGTTTTGTATCTGTCCAGATCATTACTTCTATATTTTTTCTTTTCTTTTCCCTGGTTCAACACACTTTTTTAAGGGGTTGGGAATTGAAGATTTTCTCAAAAGCTTTCATGAATTTAGAGCATTCCAGCCAATATAATAAAATGTGTTAAGAATGTCAGACTGTTCAAACACCTGTTTGTTCTTTCTCTCTCCAGTCATTAAACCAGTGCTGCTGCATGACACTCTAACTCTTGACTTTTTATATTCAGTCATAAAGTTGACTTTCAGCACAATAGATACTTATAAACAAATAAAAATTCTTATTTTTCTCTCTTATCGATGTAAGGTTTGGCACTCTTTTGTCTGGTGCCACTAGACATCTTGTTGATTGTGACAACTCTAGGCCTGCCTGCTTTATCTGATGTAATCATGCACAGCGGCTGCAGGTTGTTGAATAATCACCAGAGGTGAGGAACTGATGCTGTCTAGTGTTTGCTTCTGTGATACAGAGATGTATAAAAACTTACCTGAAAATGTTTTGTAGTTTAGTGATCTCCATGCACATAAAGGAACATATTAAAACTGGAGCACTTGTAAATTGTTACGTAGCCCACTGTAGTAGGTAAAACTATGGTACACTTGCTTATGTGTTGCCTCACACTGTGTGTGATTTTGTTTCTTCTGTTAAGCAGCACTCATGTAGACAGTGCATTTCCAAACGTGTTGAGCACTCAAAGTGCAGTCAACAGTAAGTTCTTTTAATGATATCAGTTTTAATTTATAGACTGCCATGGCCTTAACGATATTCTGTACAAAATACTGCACCGTGTTGCACAGACACTACTTGCTTTTCTCCATTCACATTTTTATGAGTAGAATCTTGGCTTTAAAAATTCTGTTCTTATTCTTTGAAGCATGTTGCATACTTCCCTGATGGGATGGATGGTTCTGTAAATGAGGGGATATTTAAACTTGCTACTGTACTTCAACACCATTAATGGTCACTGTGAACCATTACAAAGAATGTGGCAATTTGCTTGTGCCTAAAAGGAGGAATCAGAACTAGAATGTGTGACTCTGTGGGGACCGCATAGGTTCGTTAATTGACCTACAGCTAGACCGTAATGTGTTTGTGTGTCTGTTCATTGCTTCCAGCGTTTCAAGACATCCAGACACTACTACCAACATTTTCCTGTGCACTAACCTCTGCATGTGAAACCTAACAGTTACTGAACTTTGTAAATATGTGAATTTTTTTATTTAGGTGGATGCGTTTTTTGTCTGTTACTGCTCTTCTCAGCTTTATTCAATAAACTTGCATTTTGAGGGTTGTATTGACAGTTTTAACTTAAAATGTGCATCATGATGGAAGGTGCTGACTTTTTTGGAAGGGGGTGGAAAGAAGGTTACCATGAGCAGGGTCTGTAGACCATGTGCTAGAAAGAAATCAGCTCAGCTCTTAAAGAATTGGGTCTGTGGGCTAGTTAAAATAGAAACAAACTTTTAAATATCCACAGAATTGACACTGCAATGGGGCGGGGGGGGTGGGTGGAGGAAATGCTACTACTTGTAAACTGTCATAATACACCAAATTTAGGACTTTTTAAAAATAAGTATTGAGTTAGTTAAGCATTTTGTAATCTGGTTTTAAAAATCATAACAAAACTATTAATAAACTGAAATTACAAGACGTGTCTACTTGCTGACTTCAGTTCCAGAATGAAAAGATTTAAAGTATCAAACCTGGTAGTTTTCCTCAAAGAGGCACACTTTTCAAGTAAAACGTTTGACCTGTTTTGTGTAGTATGTTATCTTTTGCACTATATAAGTGAACGTTTATCCCATCAAAGCTCTTGGGGAAATGATTTTATGTATTTTTACTCAGAGAAGTTCAACTTGGCTCTTCCTCCGTATACACATTGTCCTTCTGTACAGCCAAATTGTGTTGGTCAATTGGATGTGCGATCTTGCATTTCTAGGATAGAAGTACTTGGGTATCAGGTTTAAATTCTTTCATTGAATCAGTGGAGCCTTTTAGTCAAGCTGTCAGTTTGCTTGTTTTCTCAACAGCTTCCTCCGAAAGCAATTTTTGAAGGAGGAGTGGGGTTGAGGGCGCGGCTGGGGAGAGGATATACGTTTAGCTTACTTCACCCTGATTCGGAGTCTATGTTTGCTTTCAGAAATTGAGACTTCGAAAATTAGTCCCTTTGGGGACTTCCCTGGTGGTCCAGTGATTAAGACTTCGACTTCCAATGCAAGGGGTGCGGGTTCGATCCCTGGTCGGGGAGCTAAGGTCCCACATGCCTCGCTGCCAAAAAACCAAAACATAAAACAAGCAATATTGTAACAAATTCCATAAAGATTTTAAAAATGGTCCACATCAGGGCTTCCCTGGTGGCGCAGTGGTTAAGAATCCGCCTGCCAATGCAGGGGACATGGGTTCGAGCCCTGGTCCGGGAAGATCCCACGTGTCGCAGAGCAACTAAGCCCGTGCGCCACAACTACTGAGCCTGCGCTCTGGAGCCCGCGAGCCACAACTACTAAAGCCCGCGTGCCACAACTGCCGAGGCCCGTGCACCTAGAGCCCGTGCTCCGCAATGGAGAGGCCACCATAATGAGCAGCCCGCGCACCACAATGAAGAGTAGACCCCGCTCGCTGCAACTAGAGAAAGCCCGCACGCAGCAACGAAGACCCAACGCAGCCATAAATTAAAAAAAAAAAAAAAAAAGTTCCATGTCAAAAAAAAAAAATCTTAATAAAATAAAATTAGTCCCTTTGATTCTGTCAAGTAAATTGGATGTATTGTACTGTCTGCTTTTGTGTTTATTGTTTTTGACTGAGGAACTATTTGCCTTGTGTATTCTATTCATGCAGGATCATTACCCTGAAATCTTGTTGCTTTGGTAATTCCAACCTCCTCAGGGGCTGGCGGATTGAGAACTGGAGCGGCTAATTTACTGTAGCCAGAACCATATCTGTAATATCCAATTGGCTGAATGCTTTTCTCTAAAAATGTGCCATTGGGGGAACCACCATGTTCAGTATGTGAAAGATTTTCATTTTGTTGCAAAGTTTAAAGGTGGTACCCTCAGCAGTATGTGTATCAGTGAAGATGCTTGAAAAGGAAGACAGTTAAAGCAAACACTAAGCTTGCCCGATTTCCCTTCAGTTTGCAGTTCTACAAATGTACAACCCACAGCAGGTGCTTCCTGTTGATTAGTAAATATCCTCCACACAATTTCTGTTTAAAATTCAGCCGTTAATAAAAGTGGGTACTTTTGTAACTGCTGCCTCTTGAATGTTCTTAGGGAAACAGAAGCAAGTCGTTGACATGCTCACACGATGGAATGCTCGATGGAAAGTTCCTTAATCTGAGCAGCAGCAGTAGTCATTCATTATTCCGTCTTATTAACAAGCTCTCTCTGTGTAAGGTAATTCTATTTTAAAATCCCAGGATAGCTGGTGATTTAGGTAATGCAGATTTCCTGGCAGGAATCAGGAAGGGGAGGGGACCTTAGCCTCATTTTACTGGGGCTTACAGGTCTTGCATTCATAAAAGAGTTGCGGTGGGGAAAGAACTGTCAGCTTAAAATGCTCACTTGGTTCCGTCAAGAGTGCTGGATTGGCGTTTAAGAGAATGAATTCTTTGCTGTTAACTGATTGTGTGACCGTGGTGAGTTGCTACACCCCCTCTGGCTGCGTAGTTTTCCATTCTGCAAAATGAAGAGTAGAGGATTTCTAATATTTCTCCTACTCAACAGGCGATGGTTCTAGCAGCCTAGAGATTTGGATGGTGGTGAAACAGAAAGCAGGGAAGAGAGATGAAAAGGCCCACTGGTCCTAGTGTCCTAGTGATTATGTGAGTGTTGCGTGTGTTCCTTCTGCTTGAAAATAATCCTGAAACCACAGAAATGTTTACATTTTGTAACTTTTAACATAGTTAAGGGCTGGAGATCACAGACATTTTACAGAATGATGTAATAACTTATATTTTGTTTGAAGGAAATGCTGTAACCACACGGGCTTATACTTTGAAAGCCATTTAAAAATTGTAAAGCACTTCTCCCAGACTGCAGAAAAACGTGTATTCTGGTATGCAATGTGGAAAAATATAAACCACAGATATACTACCAATTTGGGGGCAAATGTTTAGAGTGAATGTTTTAACACTTTATAACTGCTGTGTTGCTAAGTTCTGCTAAAATTTATTGAGAGCTTGGAGAAACTGGGAGCAGTTAGAAAATAGTCCTTTAAAATAGCAAGTGGGGGGGAATCCCCCAACAAAATCAATGTGTTCCCTTTTGAACATGGGAAGTAGAACATCAACAGATTGCTAATTATAGTATGTCTCCAACCAGCTCTTATATAATCCACAGCTTTGGCCTACCCTCAGCTTTGTACAATTTGTATCACATAATGTACAATCTTGTTTCTACATTTTCAGAGTCCATCATTTTTATCTACTGTTACCCAATACATGAATTAGATGACTCCTTTTTCTATTTGTATCATCCCCTAAGGAAAAAGAAATTGTCATACCATGAGCCTATTTATGAAATTGCTAGCTCTCCTCTCCCTTCAAAGAAGGGTTAAGAACTTATATCATGCCTACTTTTTCTGGACACGTCAGTAACTTAAGGGCTGGGGCATGGCACATGAGTGGTGATGAAAATCAGTTCTCGGTGGAAAGTTGCAGTGTTTGATTTAGTGGTTTAGTAGTTAGAACATGTGGGCAAGGGACTTCCCTGGTGGTGCAGTGGTTAAGAATCCGCCTGCCAATGCAGGGAACATGGGTTCGATCCCTGGTCCGGGAAGATCCCACATGCCGCAGAGCAACTAAGCCCGTGTACCACAACTACTGAGCCTGCGCTCTAGAGCCCGCGAGCCACAACTACTGAGCTTGTGTGCCACAACTACTGAAGCCTGTGCACCTAGAGCCTGAGCTCTGCAACAAAGAGAAGCCACCACAATGAGAAGCCCGTGCACCACAATGAAGAGTAGCCCCTGCTCGCCGCAACTAGAGAAAGGCCGTGCACAACAACGAAGACCCAATACAGCCAAAAATAAATAAATTTATTTAAAGAAATAAAAGTGTGGGCAAGAAAGCTCATCACTTTTTTTCTAAGTTCCATTTAATTTTTGAATAAGTTGATTTTTCATATGTATGTCACATGATTCAAAAATTGAAAATACATAAAAAGACATAGGAACTCTTGATCCCACCCATGACTGAATAACCACTCTTCCACTACCACCTGGTCTTACAGGTCACCCTTATATCAATTTCTTATTTATCTTTCTAGTGTTTTCTTATACAAAAAACAGGAAACAAATAGAAATATATACTTTTAAAAAAATCTCTTGTATAGGAGGTATTTGAACATAACTTTTTTCCACTTGCTATGTACGGGTGGTATTTCCACAGCACTATGTAGAGAATTCCTCATTTTCTTTGACAGTAGTATGGTTCCCATTTCATTGTCTGTGGTTTTCACTGTGTCGAGTTTCCATAATTTATTTAACTGGTCCTTATTGATAGACCTTTGTGTTGTTCATAACCTTTTGCTTTTTTTTTTCTTTTAAATTTATTTATTTATGGCTGCGTTAGGTCTTCGTTGCTGCGCGCAGGCTTTCTCTAGTTGCGGCGAGCGGGGACTACTCTTCATTGCGGTGCGCTGGCTTCTCATGGCAGTGGCTTCTCTTGTTGTGGAGCACGGGCTCTAGGCGCACGGGCTTCAGCAGTTGTGGCTCACAGGCTCTAGAGCGCAGGCTCAGTAGTTGCGGCACACGGGCTTAGTTGCTCCGCGGCATGTGGGATCTTTCCGGACCAGGGCTTGAAACCATGTCCCCTGCATTGGCAGGCGTATTCCCAACCACTGTGCCACCAGGGAAGTCCCTTTTGCTCTTATAAACAGTACTGCAGTGGATCATTAAGTACATGTGCTGCAATCCACAGAAACATATCTGGGTCAAAGAGTAAATGCCTTTGCACTTAGGCTGGGAATTGCCACATGGCCCTTCACAGGGGATGTACTAGTTTTTATTTCCACCAGTCTCTGTCCCCTGTGTCTTGCCAACAGAGCGTGTTGACAGACTTCTGGACTTCTGCCCATAAAATAGGTAGGAATGATAATTATATACTGTCCAATTTTAAAACAAATGTGAAATTTAGCTTTTCTTACCTAGCTGAGGAAACAATATTACTGAATTCTGGAGTTGCATCTTTACCAAATTAATCATGGGGTTACAGGTATATCCCCTCTTTTTTTTGCTTAAGTTTATTCTCCCCCCACCCTCCCCCTTTATAAAGCAAGTATATATTGCTTCAGAAAGAAGCAGTAATCAGAGTTTT